>NW_027271528.1:0-250000 GCF_040938485.1 Diadema antillarum | reverse complement strand
ATTTGTAGAAATGAATCATCAATTTGTTTACTCATACAGGAATGAAAGCCATTGCCTATTTTCATTTGCAGGCATAGGATATATGACATGTCATCATTGCACTGTGTTTACTATTTGAAAGCTACCATAAAAAAACAACAAACAAAACCGAAATAAAGCAAAACATGGAAAAAGTGCAAAGGATATATGACATATCATCAGAGAACTATGTTTACTATTTGAAAGTCACCAGAAAACAAAATGAAGCAAAACTAAACTAAATGAAACTGAAACAGAACAACGCAAAGAGAAAGTGCTACCAAAATTCACAACTTCCTGATCAGCAAAAAGTAGACTTCTGGTATGTTTACTCAGTTACAACTTGGACAAGAAATCTGTGCAAGATGCAAATTTAGACCTGCAAGTATCAATCACAAAACATCATCAATTAAAAACTTGAAAGTTATGGTAACATTGTTATGATGTTATTTCACCTAACCTAGTATTAAGTAAGTATGAGCACAAGACTTTATTTTGAAACATTTAAAACAAGGCTTGGAAAGTTTTCCTAAGTTCATTGATTTTCTATTCATTCAATTTTTGTCAAAATGTATCAATTTATTTATCAATTTATTTAGTTATTTGTTTATTTGCTTGTTTGTTTATTTGTTTGTTTGTTCATTCATTTATTTATTCATTCATTTATTCATTTATTCATTTATATATTTATCTATATATTCTATATTTATTATTCTTTCACACAATCATTCATACAATCATTCATTCACTCACTCATGCATGGATTGAAGTCATTCATCTATTAATGCAGTCATCCATCTCTGAGATCTCCTAGTAGAGATTCCAGAAAGTCATGATTGACCAATAATTTCATCTCTTCCGGTAGGCTGATGATGGGTCTGATGATAACCACAGGGTTTCTCTCCATGTGGATCAGTAACACTGCCACCACAGCCATGATGGTTCCCATCGCCCACTCCATCGCTGAGCAGGTCCTGGAGAACAACCGTATGGTAAAAAATCCCACCTGGTCCTAATTCTCCCTATCGCATATAGCTGATATCACCTCACGATACCGATATCTGATTGATCGCTCTTGGAATGTACACTTCCGGTTTTGCGGTTTTACCCATGTCACGTCCTTTATCTATGGATATTTTCAATAATTTCATTGTTTTGCATCATCAGCCCAGGATTGGGCTGCTTTGCAGAAGAATCCCATTCATCAATTGTAAGGTTACAGATTAGAAAATAACTAATTATTCGACAGATTTTAATACTAGTACTTCTGCGTTCAACGTGCATAAAAGTGTACATTTACACAGCGCGCCTCCATAACTAGAAGTTTATTTCCCAAGAATTAAAGGTTAAAAAAATTAGAGTGCCACATGCGTTCAGATTCGGAGAGCTATATGCGATAGGGAGAATTGGGGTCCATCAAATTCTGGTATCACTGTGGGCTGATCCCCATCAAATCTCACTGTACAGTCAAACTTGTCTGTAATAACGACCACCTGTCTTTAGCAGCCACCTGCCGTATACGACCACTATAAAAACGATTCCCTGCGAGAGAAAAGGCATGTTTAAGAACCTGTCTACAGCGGCCACCTGTCTATAACGGCCACTTTTTTTTTTTTTTCCCTTGGGGGTCACTGTAGACAGGTTTGACTCTATTATGAGATAAAGAAAAAGTATGTCTTTTTTTATGCCTCTGCTACAAGGTGTCTTCGGAAGCACTTTGTTTTCAGCTTGTCTGTCCACCCATTCTGTCCGTAATCAATTTTGTGGATGATGTCACTTTAATGGAACAACTTGAGGTGTCCAACTGAAACTTGGCATATGCACATGTATGAATGGATGAAGCTGTGCCTATCAACGTGTTGGCCCACATGCTTAAGGTCAAAGGTCACAGGTTAAGATCAAATTATAAAATTTCACTATTTCCTATATATCTCTGCAATGCCTAAAGGTATTTTCAGAAAAATTACTTTATGCATGTATTGCCAGATTGAAAATACGACAGACAGTTTTGGGCCATGATATGTCAAAGGTCAAGTGAAAATGCCTAAAATGTCACTTTGTTTTCTCCATATCTCCAAAATGGCTCAAGGTATCTTCATGAAACATAGTACATACAATTGTACACATTGCCTGACAGTGATTCTCTAAGGAAGTTTTACATCATTGGGTCAAATATCAAGAGTCAAAGGTCAGGTTAATATGCTACAAATACCCTATCTATTGCTGAAATTACACTATTTTCTCCATGCCTCTGAAATGATTCAATGAATACACTTCAGTTCAGTTCAGTTCAGTTCAACTTGATTAAACTTGGTGCATACATGCATTACCACACAATAGGAAAGACTTGGACCGTGGGGTCAAGGGTGAATTGCTACAATTTTATCATTTTTCTTTTTAATTTTTTGAAAATTTTTCAAAGTATTGTCATGAAAATTGGTGTATGTTTAGATTGTCATTATTTGGAGAAAATTGTAGACCATGTGTTAAAAAGTCAAAGGAAACTAGGTTTAAGTAATGTATTATATAGTACTTATTTACAACCGCTCGACACATTATGGGGTCGTGCCATCAAATGTTCAAACACATCATTTTGAAAGCTTGCCAGTCATGTGAAACTCATCCCAACGTATTGTCATACCGTGTTTAAAGTACATCCTTCAGAACAAGCAAGTAGTGGATATTTCATAATCTTTTCTGAGAGTTATTTGAGATGAGCTCATCAACTCCTTGTATTATCATTTCGTACTTTTTCCTCTCTCTCTCTCTCTCCCCTTCACTCATCTCTTTGACATTTGTGTAGCACCGACGGTTACGAGAGGGAAAGAGCGAAAACGGGACCGTCGTAAACATGGATGGACAGGGTGGTGAAGAAAAGTTCACGCCGATCAGCGAAACATCCTTCAACGGACATGCCAATCAGGCATTTGACCAGTCTGTCACGGACTTGCACGAAGAGCAAGAGGTGGGGGAAGAAAAGTAAGTCTGCGGTGGCCGCATTTACACTCGTGATTACGAAGATCTTTGTGATTGTAAGGGTGCTCCATCACTTCTGTCACCTATTCCCCAGTGGGTATAAACATCCCCCACCCTTTTTTTTTTCAATAAAGAAGAAACTTTATTCATCCTTCTATTCCTTACCAAGTTCTCTCTGCTCATAGTGAAGTATGGAAGATTGGTATGTTTTTATGCCTCCGCCACGAAGTGGTGCCGGAGGCATTATGTTTTCGGGTTGTCCGTCCGTCCGTCCGTCCTTCCGTCCGTAATGAATCTTGTGGACAGCGTAACTACAAAACCTTTTGAGGCATCCTAATGAAACTTGGCATGTATGTGTATTAGGGAGTGAAGTTGTGCCTATCAACTTTTGGGTGCACATGCTCAAGGTCAAAGGTCAAAAGTCAAGGTCAAATACGTAAAATTTCACTATTTCCACCATATCTCTGCAATGCCTGAAGATATTTTCTTTAAACTTAGTGTATACATGTATTACCCAATTAAGATTCTCTGGTGAAAGTTTGTAGTCATGAGGTCAAAGGTCAAAGGTCAAAAGGTCAAGTAAAAATATTAAAACTTTGTTTTTTATCTCAGTACCTTGGAAATTGTTCAAGGTATCTTCATGGAACATAGTATATATACATGTACTGACTGACAGTGATTATCTAGATAATTTAGGGTTCATGGGGTCAAAGGTCAGGGGTCAAAGGTCAAGGGCAACACTTCAAAATTTTACTATTTCTGTCATGTTTATGCAATGCCAGCAGGACTTTTTTTTTTACCCTTGGTGTATGCATGTATAACCTAATAGAGAGTCTCTGGAAAGTTTTTTTTTCTTTTTTTTTTTTTGCCTCAAAGGTCAAAAGGTCAAAGATCAAGTGAAAGTGCTGAACTAACTTTTTCCTCCATATCTCGGAAGTTGCTCAAGTTATCTTGAAACTTACTGCATATTTATGCATGTTCTGCCTGACAGTGATTATCTTATGAATTTTAGGGTCAAAGGCCAGATGAAAATGGTAACAATTTACTATTCAATACAGAAATTGCACTTTTTCTCCATACAATACTCAATGCATATTCATAAACGTATGAATGGGTCAAAGTCAAGTTAAAGTCCTTAAATCTCCAAATACGTGCTCTCCTATTCATCCACTTAAACCTAGGTTTGCCAGCTTTGTGAAAATGTAATCATACATTGTCCACATGTACTATCTAGACCTATTAGGAGAATCATGCATTATGGCGGAGGCATACCAGTCGCCATAGCGACATTTCTAGTTATATTTTGGGCCCATTCTTATCCCCCTTTTTAGTTTTTATCAAGCTTCAGGGTGGGTAGGTATGCTCCAGTGATGTGCTGTGTCTCCATGTCTGCATCTTAATCAGTTGGCTTTTACGTCGTTCTGCCGCTGTCTTAATTGCAGGGTGCAGTCAGGGAGAATTTCGCCCAAACATATGCTGTAAAGCATGAAGTTTTCGCAAATTGGATCTGACGGCTTTTTCGCGGCATGAATTTCCGTGAATTGCCACTGGCATTCAGATCATATAGTAGAGGCAAAAATTTTCATGCGGAGTTTAATTTCGTGAATCTTGGGTCTCGCAAAATTCTTGAAATCAAAATGCATGCAAAAATTTCCAGTTTTACAGCAGTAGGATTCAGTGAATGCGTCATTGAAGTTTGAGAATGTGTGGACGATTTTTCCCAAAGTTATGAATTTTTATGGTTTTGGTTGAATCGAGGTGCCTCATTGCAAAATTGGAAGGCTACAGCACTACGTGATATGTTGCAAAAGTGGTAAAACAACAAAGAGAGAATATCACAAAAGTTCACTTTCTAAGGCAAATGCACATTTCATCAACTTGTTACTGACATTAGAATGGAGATATCATTACCCCTGCCTTCTTAAAGCATAAAGTCAAAGACTCTTTATCATAAAAAACAACAACACCACAGCAATGACTATGCATGGATGTAAGCAAAGCTTTAACAATTCATAACTTTTGAATTTGAGTGAATTGTCAGATTTTCCCTAAACATCACTGACATGTCCTACCAATGGTTTTGCTTTCAATTATCCCCATAAGCTTAGGGTGAACTGCCCAGTAAGCGCGTTTTTTTTGTGTGACCAGTATCAGTTTAATGGCTTATGCAATTGAACTCTGCCCAGTATTACAGTAGGCCTACTCTTATCTTCATGAGGCTCTAAGATGGCACCCGAGCTGATCTGGATTGTTTTCAAACCAGAAATCTTTGTGTGAATGAAACTTTCACAAATTTTGCAAGGAGCCAAGATTTGCAAAAGTAAAGATTCACACAAAAGTATTTTGTTGTTGTTGTTGCTGCTGCTGTTGTTGTTGTTCTTCTTCTTCACACAGTGCATTAATGTATGCTGGCGGCAACTCTTCAAAACTTCATGCCATGAAAAAACTGTCAACTCCAATTCATGAAAGATTCATGCTGTGAATGTTTATGGTTTTACAGTACAGTCAAACCTGCCTTAGCGGCCACCTGTCTATAACGGCCACGTTTTTCGTCTCCCTTGGGTGGCTGCTACAGACAGGTTTGACTGTATTTGTTACTAAAATGCTCTATTGTGCAATTTACCCTATTACCCAATTTACCAAATTTCAAATGGTGCAAACCACCATATTGTCAGTCGAATGTTACTCATGTTTTACTGGACCGTGCATTCAATTTCATGGCCTTCGTATAACTTCCTTATTTGGATTTATTTTGATAAACTAGCGCGCCCATACCACTATATCTTCAGTTAGCATGAAAGTTAAGTGAGCAATATGTTTTAGTCTAATAAATGCTCTGTAATGACCAAATGTCCAAAGTAGATTCTGCTTCGGTTTGTAAACATACTGCATGTACCATTTTTTTTTTTTTTTGTTCTTGTTCTTTTAGCCTAAATGATTACATGCCCCCACCCCCAACAAAATAAAGCAAAACAAAGCAGGTGGAGCAAGTCATCCACCTTAAGTATGTTAAGAGATTTTGACCTGAATGTGTTGCATGGAAATACACCAATGTTGCTGCTTTATGGATTATTATGTGGCACATCAGTGCCTACACCATTGTTGATTCAGCAGTTGTTAATGATATTTACTCCCGCCCTTGTTTGGTGAGATTCATTATCGTATGATGAGTGTCAGTGAAAACATTAATGGTGTCAGCTTTATTCATTAAGAAGCTATTTTGGTAAGATCCATTATCGTTTGAGTGAGCCAGTAAAAAATGAACAGTGTCAGAGTTTTATGCACCTTATCAGCAATAATGGGCCACTTTATTGGTGATATAAGGAGGGCAAAGGCTTCAAAACGTAAAGGAGTTAATTGTTTTTATGGCCCCCATGTCTCTAAAATCGTAAGTAAAGTGGTGATTTCACGGGCTTGCAATCTTTTTATGTACATTTTTTTTTTATAATGATCGTATCATGAGCTTCCTCTCAAAGTTGAATAGCTAGTCACTTATCATTTAATGGTTTGCTGCAACTGTTCATCCATCGGTTTAATTGATACGCCTCTGACCTTGTAACGAATCTAATAAGGATTGGACCCTGGAACAAATTTCCATCAAGATGGATTACATTGTTTATCATATGAAATTGGCAGTCTAGATTTGGCTGTGTGTATGTGCATTTTTGTTTGTTTGTTTGTTTGTATGTTTTTTAAAATTAAGAAGTCAATTTGTCTGCATCTGGGGGGCGTTTCATAAAGCTATTCGTAAAGTTACGAATGACTTGCGAGTGACTGGTGATCAATTGTGACCCGCTAGAACAAAAGGATCCTAAAGTCGCTGACGGGCGAGCCAAGCATGGCCCAGAAAAATGCTATTTTCAGGCCTTTCCTTTGATCATTTAGCTTCGAAATTTCGGCAGATGATAGAAGATACATTAGACTACAAAATTATGTAAAAACAGAAATCCGAACGTTTTGACAGATTTTGGTGATCTGACTTCAAACTAGATTTTCTCGGCTCACCCGTCAGCAACTTAAGGATCCTTTTGTTGTAGCGGGTCACAATTCTTGTGCTGAATTGTGGAAATTCTGAATAGTATAGCACATCAGAACTGATCACCAGTCACTCGTAAGTTGTTTGTAACTTTACGAACAGCTTTATGAAACACCCCCCTGGTTGCTTTACAACCTCTGTGATATTACTGCTCACATTAGGTGTGCTAGATGTGTTTGTAAAATAACTACCAGGTACTGTAAAAGTGAAAATTCTCATGGTGTAGAAATTTTCGCGCATTTGGCGCAACCAGAAACTAGCGTAAAAATAAAAGCACACAAATATTTATGCTTGCCACGTATAATGCTCCAGTAGTTGATGTCTTGATTGCGCAGAAATGAAAACATGCGAAACTCATCTTACCCATCCGAGTACGGAAAATTAGTCGCATGTAAATGTCCACTTTTACAGTATTTTGTAAGATCCGTATAGTACAGTATTTATGTTTATGCATGTTTGTGTGTGCATACGTTCATACATACATACCTGCATGCGAAGAATAATTGATACTATAGATTAAGAATCGCTACATCTATGGTAAACAACAAACATTCAAGAATGCTCTTTGTACAACATGAGTAGTTCAGTGGATAAACTCCTATGACCTTGAATGAAATAGAAGGATGTTTCATGCAATGCTTACCTCTACTCATGAAAAAGAGCTCTACATTATTATGACCTTTCACACTAATTTACATTGTGTACCGTATTTGTGTGGATTAGATTGTAGAGTAGGTGACCCAGGGTTGATATTAAAACATGTAAAGACATGTCTGCATTTTTACACATTGCAACCCAACGTATACACACACATACGCACACACATTACACGTTTCTCACAACTCACCCCACAATTTAATACACACAGACACAAACTTTCATACACAGCACCCAAGACACTCTGACAGCTGGTACACATACACTGACACGCATGACATTCATATTTTCACATGCTACAAGCTAACATATCAAAGACATTTTTAAACACTGTACTCCAACACACACACAGGCGCACATTTTCATGGGTACACATACACTGACACGCATGACACATATATTTTCATGTGCTTCACCCTAACATCAGTACATTGTATACATAAACACATTTTCAAACACTGTATTGCAACATACTCACACACATGCAGGCAAGGGGGCTGCAAGCAATAGTGTACTACCCAGAAAGAGACTCTAAATCTCCAGCTTTGAGACCATTTTCTTAAATCTTCTGCTCTATTTCCTGAGCTTGAACTTTTCCCACTCTAGCTTGGGTGCGTTTGAGTGCTCAAAAGTGAACCAAAGCAAACCGTACTGTATTGCGCCAGACTTGGAGAAAGCGTACCTCACGAGTTATTCTTAGAGGGGGTCACACAGTTATGTAGCAACAGGGTGATTCACCTGGCACACTAATAAACTACTTACTGTTGTCCTGAACAAAGCGAATGAACTCTTTGCATTATGATCCCGATGTATGTTCGTGTTACCCACATTCTTCACCTGACAACTTCTGGTATGGTCTTGGTAAGCTTTTGGAGCTCACCAGTAAGTGGTCCGCTTTTCGCTCAGTATAGTTCAGTACGGTACACTTTAGGAGGGTTCAAGCGCTCCTCTGGCATGGGTAGGGTACAGTTTGATATGTCTTAAGAGAGCACTTGAACGCACCCTACGTGTCTCCCATTTCAGATGTATTTTTCTCCCACTTAGAATTTAACTTTCTCTCTTCCAATTCTACTTTTGTCATAAATGTTTGAAAATAAGGCTAAGATAGCACCAGAGAGCAATTATAACACTAGAACGAGAGCTGGACCCTGGCTGCAAAGGGACGTCAACGCTTCCAGCCCATGATGTTTGCTTAATCGCACGTAGTACTTTGTGCATGTTCATGAGATCAGAGTCTCCCGTTTGCTGAGGGGTCCAGGCGAGAGAGAATCTCCCATTTAACCCGTTGAGGACAGACTGATTTTGCTACAACGTGCATTTCCCATAGACATCTGCCTGAGTATACTTGGGACTTGTCCTCAACGGGTTAAGAGATGCATGAGGTTGGAGTCTTTGCCCAGAAGGTTAAACACACCCCTGATCTCTTTCTAGTGACTTTATATCAAACAGTCAGTCAGCTAGAAGTGCTCTTAGCCCCTTGAGGTCATTTATCTGGGACACTTGTGATTGTACTGATACTTGTAAATTATTCATCTTTGTAAATATTGACTGGGCAAATAGGTGGAAAATGGTGGCGGTGGTGTATGGTACATGCAATGTTTGTCTCCCCTGTATCTACTTCTACCTTGTCCAATTCTCCACTTCACAGAAAAGCGTTGGTATAAAAGATGTCAGCTGTTTGCATTGTATACTTCTTTGTTCTGGACGGTGTCTAAGGAATAGAATAGAAGGGCTAGGTAGCTTTTTTTGTAATTGTTGTTCGTGGGTGTGGAGTAAGGAGAATAGCATTGTAGCCTTCCCACCTCTCCCCTCTTTATGTGTGAAGTGATTTATCAGATATAGTGAGAACAACTGTGATAGAAAAAGAATTTTTCAAGATGTAGCGTTTACCTTGTTATATTTCCCTTTTCATTGGTTCCTCAATATCCAGGATGTATTCCCGAATCCAATCCCTTAGGGTAAATACTGTAAATCGAGGAATGTTTGCGTGTATTTTAATTTTGCGAGAGCCAAGATTCACAAAATGGAAATGCAGGCAAAAATTCATGTCTGCACTATGTGAATTAAATGTCACAGGCAACTTGCGAAATTTTCATGCCACAAAAAAGGCCATCGCCTCCAAGTGGCGAAAATTTCATGCCGCGAAAATATCGTGTTTTACAGTGTACCTCCCAGGGGGGATATCAAGTGTTTATTCTACACCTCTAAAAAGTCAATATCTGCATAATACTTGCTTCCTTACCTCTCCAATTTATTTTTCTTCATCATGCTTCTTTTTTTTCTTCAGGAAAGAACATCCTGACGAGGAACCTATTGTGGAGGAATCCATGGAGAAATCGCAAAAGATTGACTACGAGTCACTGACTCCCGAGGAACAGAAGCTGTGCAAGGGTCTCCTCTTGTGCTGTGCCTATGCCGCCAACATTGGCGGCACAGCCACGCTGACGGGAACGGGCCCCAATGTCGTCTTTGCTGGGGTGATTGACGAGTAAGCACATTAGAAGCTGTCGACTGGTAGAGGTGGAAATTCACAGAACGATCCAGCTGAAATGTTTGAAACACTGTTGATGAATGTCACACTGTATAACCCCCCCCCCAAAAAAAAAAATAAATAAATAAATAAATAAATGAAAAAAAAAATTATAAATAAAATCAGACACGAGGTAACAACACAATGTATGTTTCTGACCATGAAAGTCATTGTTTCTTTAATTGTTTGACTTTTAAGCATTGCATAGATTACATGAATTCATTTTATCGATCGTTCAAAAAATATGATATATCTGTCATTACAGTATCATGTTCAATTTTATTATGCACAAATATTCTTCCACTGGAGAATGGGATGGCCCATTTTGCCCCTGGGCATAAAAAGCAACATGTTCACCAAAATAATTTGACCATATGTATTCAGTTACTGGCTGATGACAAGAGTGTTCCTCACCTCTCTCTCTCCCTCTCTATTTCTCTATCTATCTATCTATCTATGTATCTATGTATGTATCTATCTGTCTGTCTATCTATTATCTGTCTGTCTATCTATCTATCTATTATCTAGCTTTCTGTCTACGTACATGTATCTGTCTATCTATCTGTCTATTCATCTATCTATCTATCTGTCTGTCTATCTATCTTATCTATTATATATCATTCTATCTATCTCTCTTTCTTTCTATCTATTTATCTATCTATCTTTCTATCTATCTACTTGTCTATCTGTCTGTTTATTTATTTATTTATCTATATATCTATTAATCATCTATCTTTCTGTCTGTCTATCTATATATCTATCTATCTCTCTTTCTATCTATCTATCTGTCTATCTTTCTATCTCTCTTTCTATCTATCTATCTGTCTATCTTTCTATCTATCTACTTGTCTATCTGTCTGTTTATTTATTTATTTATCTATATATCTATTAATCATCTATCTTTCTGTCTGTCTATCTATATATCTATCTATCTATCTATATGAATACCTATCTTTCTAGTTATCTATCTATCTATCTATCTATCTATCTGTTTATCTATCTATCTATATGTCTGTCTATATATCAATATGTCTCTATCTCTCTCTCTCCACCCAGATTGTACCCAGACTCCGGTATAACGTTTGCCAGCTGGCTCCTCTTCTCACTGCCAGGAACCATTGTCAACCTCATCCTGTGCTGGATTTGGCTCCAACTCCTCTTCTTTGGTGTCCCATGGTAAGATGTTTTGGCTTTCACCTCCTCCTCCTTCTCCTCCTCCTCCTTCTCCTCCTCCTCCTCCTCCTCCTCTTCTTCTTCCTCCTCCTCCTCTTCCTCTTCCTCCTCCTCCTCTATCATGTGTGCATCATCATCATCATCATCATCACCATCATCATCATCATCATCGTCATCATCATTATCATCATCATCATTATCATCCAAATTTTCTCTCTCCTCCTTCTTTTTCTTTTTCTTCCTATTCTCACTCTCATTCAGTTTCTTCTCACTCTTCATATTCTTACCCTCTGAGCCCCATGTCATAAAAAGTTGCAATGATGTCAACTCTAGCTGGAATGGAAATCGTCATGGTAATGAAAAAAAATTCAGCTTCCTGATTGGCTGTTGCTATGAGAAGTTGCCAGTCCAGCAAGAATTGATATCCTACCATCTTTTATGAATTGGGGTCCTTTCTTCTAATTCTTTTGCATTTTTCATTTTTTGTTCCATCGTCCCCATCCATTCTGTTACATTTTGCTCAATCTCATTCTGATTCTTGTTTTCTTACATTTTTACTATATTTTAGTGATATGTTATTTTCCAACCATTATTTTCTCTGTTTTTATTCCCTTCCATCTTTCTCCGTTTCTTTTATGTGGCCAGAGATACTCAAATACTCTTTTTCGGCCTTATTTCTCAGTTTCAGAAAGCAGTCTGCGGAAGGCATGGCTGTGGCCTTGGCAGAGGAGAAGTCAGGAAGGGAGGTGATCAAACGAGAATACGCGAAGCTTGGTCCCTGGACGTACGTATGATCGGATGTTACCGTATATGCTGAATATTAAGCGAGGTTTTTGTTTTTGCGAATTTCACAAGTTGGGTGCTATTCGCAAATTTAAAAACATGCAAAAATATGAACTCTGATCCCGACATGAATGTGACGTGTACGGATACATTTCTCCATTTGATACTGTGCTCCATAATTGCAAATTTAACCACCTACAGAATTTTCGGGAAGTCCCGGATTTGCGAAAAGTTAGAATCGCTAAATATATGGCTTATACAGTAACGTACTTTGTTCGGATTCCTCCTAATCTTACATCTCGTCCTTGGAACACTGCCAGGAAATAGTGATTTATGTTGCGATGTGTTTCTTTTTTTATTGTAATTGAGTTTTTGTGATACTGCTGTGACGCTTTGCATTGTTTTCTTGGTGTTTGCACTGATGCTGATATGGACATATTAGGCATGTTATCAGTCTGCAACTTTTTATTATCTGTAGACAAAAATTGAGTCGTCTGATCAACAAGCTTGTTAAGACATGGTTTGTGGACTTTGTTGTTGTCGTTTGTATTTGCCCACTGATATAACATGAAAATTTTTACTTTAAGCAGCAGTAGTAATAGATGTGGTAGTAATAGTGGTTGTAGTAGTAGTAGTAGTAATAGTAGTAGTAGTAGTAGTAGTAGTAGTAGTAGTAGTAGTAGTAGTAGTAGCAATAGTAAAAGTAGTGGTAGTAGTAGTAGTAATATCACCATCATCATCATCACATGAAATCAAAGTGTTGAAGGTAATGAGTTTATCAATGCCAAACACACTCTTCATTGACTTCAGTTTTAGCGTGCACAAGACTTAAAAAATTAGAGTCATGGGTACCTGAACAAAAGGAAAAGTAAATACAAGTAATAATTACTAATAAGTAGTGAGTAAATACAGTTATTTCTAGTGGTAACTATTGATTTTTATCAGTAAAAAACACTTTTCCCATCTCACTGCTACCGCTGATCACTACTCTGTTTTGACAGGTGGGGTCAAGTAGCAGTCCTGTGCCACTTTGTGATACTGGCTCTGCTCTGGCTGTTTCGCAACCCAAACTTTGTCCCAGGATTTACAGGCTGGGCCGGTCTCTTCCCCGTTCCAGAGTAAGTGCAGTAGACCCTGTTATATAAACTTGTGTGTAATTGTGTGTTTGTGTGTATTTATGTTCATTTCTAATGTGTTTATTTCTTACGCATATTCATAACTTATTGGTTTTATGCCATATTAGTTTACATCAGGGTATGTGTGTGAACTTTATTGCAAAGTAGTGACACTTTGTTATTCGTAGTGCTCGTATGCAGTGCTAAAGGGTCTTTTTATCTAAAGAAATAATTTTGTTATTGTTTATTTTTGCTTATTTTTTAACTTGTGATTCACTTTTTTTTTTTTTTTTGCTTTGGCAAATAAGATTTCAGATGGGTGTGAATTTTACTGACGTAGACACATTACAAACTGAAGTATAAATTCTTCTTGGCAAAATGCTCTAAACAAAATTTTCACACTCGGAAATATTTTGCATTTATGGTATCTCGTGCAACTTGTCTTTTATGTGTCCAGCAGTGAATTTCCTAACTTGATTCTTTACATATGTGTGGCCATGTTTTTGTCTCTGCAGCTACATCAGCGATGCGACGGCAGCCATCTTGATTTCCATCCTGCTCTTCATCTTTCCAGCATTCCCACCATGGTTCATGAAATGTGGTCCCTTTAAGATGGAAAATGGTAAAGCGTTTCAGATATTTCTTTATTTTTTTTATTTTTGTGCATGGATATTGTGAAACCCAGCTATGCCTTGTTTTGAATTATTCCTTTAATATGAAATTGTTTCCCAGAAGAAAGCACATAATGTATTTGAGCTGGTAACATTTCAAAAAACATAACAACAACAACAACAACAAAGAAGAAGTGCAGGATGAATACCTAGTAGTTTAGACAGCAGATTGTTGGCCACATGTTGTTTTTGTTGTTTTGCTGTAATTGCAAATTTTCCAAACTTTTTCCATAATACATCAAACCCCCCCCCCAAAAAAAAAAAAAAAAAATTGCTCAGTCAATCAGAATTGAAGTAAGATTGCAGAAATGAAGGAAAGGCGTTCACTATACCAATGTCATTAGCTCATCTTCCACGGTATCACAACTTAAAGTGGCTTTAAGTCTACTGGATACTTCATATCTTTGTAATGTACTTATGTGTATATTTTTTCTCTCTGTGTATATTCATATATTTATTCTCCAAAGTTTTATACGTATTCATTTCAATTCACTTTATTGATTATCATAAGAACAGAAATATGTAAAATGTAAAATGTAACGGGGAGTTCAAAGAAATAGCCAAAGGCTATCAGCAAATGTGATCCCATTTGAACAATTAGATACATAAGATTATATACAAATACAGATTTAGAGTTGAATTCACAATATTTAATGAAAGTAACAGATTACATACACAAATATATATCAGATATGAATGAATAGATGATTAAGTGAAATAAGTGTTCAAAGATAACTCTTTGGGATTATGTCATGTCTCTAATGACAGATGAGAAACCTCAATCCAGAGATGCACTCCTCGACTGGAAGACAACTCAGAGGATGTTACCATGGAACATCATCCTCCTCCTTGGAGGAGGTTTTGCTCTGGCTGCAGGAACTGAGGTGGGTTGGACATCCAGCAGGGATTTCATTTCAAAATAGCTTTGAGGGTTCAAAATGTATTCCAGGTCTTGTTTCTTCTCTCTATACCCGAGTCTACAATATAAGTTGTAGCATGTGAACTAATAGAACAGCTAGTAGAGCAGAGGCCTAAAGTGAGAAAAAGAGAATGTGATTATGACATTTTGAGCTGCCGTAGTTGCTTTCATATATATTCCCAACAATAACACAAACTTGATTTTAATGGGATTAGGAAATTTATAAAAAAGAGAAGACTTGCCATTATAAAGTGAGATAAAAATGCTGATTTGAAGTAATAAGCAAATAATCAATGTTGGTGAAGGTGATGGGACAAGCTATCACTTCTGAGGCAATCTGGATGTAGCTATCTTTCCAAAGCGCAGCTGAGGAAAGATAGCGTACACGTTCAGATCGCCGAGGAAGTGATAGTTTGTCTCATTGCCTGAAACTAAAAGTTGATTATTTGCTTTATATTCCACATCTAGGGTCCTAGATATTTCCATTTTATTCCACATCTGAAACCGTTTTAGCTGTCTTTATGTATCCTCAGGGCTTAGGCTACGTAGTTTACTTTAGACGTACAGTATGCGCATAGATAGATAGGTAGATATATATAGATAGATAGATAGATAGATAGATAGATAGATAGATAGATAGATAGATAGATAGACAGGTAGATAGGTAGATATATATATATAGATAGATAGATAGATAGATAGATAGATAGATAGATAGATTGATAGATAGATAGACAGGTAGATAGGTAGATATATATATATATATATAGATAGATAGATAGATAGATAGATAGGTGTGTTCATAGATAGATATCAGCTGTGACCTCTTAAACATGGTTGTTTCAAAAATCTTACAAATTTGATTCATTGTGTCCCTGGGATTTGCTTATTTTTAAAGTGTGTTCACTAAAGTTTTCTTTTTCCACCTAGGCTTCCGGTCTGTCCCAGTGGCTCGCAGACCAGTTCGCAGTGCTGGACTTCTTACCTCCCTGGGTCCTGGTCCTCATCATCACCGTCATCATCTGCTTCTTCACCGAGTTCACCAGCAATGTCGCCACGGCAACCATATTCCTCCCCATCCTTGCATCCCTGGTCAGCAAATGCTTTCAATATTCTGTAGAGGACACAATTTACTCACCTTTTCTCCGCTTAAATATGAAATAATAATAATCATCATCATCATCATCATCATCACAATTCACATATTTAGGATGATGAAAAAGGAAGATAGAAATTTAGAAGTTGTGATTGTTTTCAGATTTCTGATATTCATCATGATGTGCAAGATGAAGGCAGTTTGTTGCCAATTTGCATAATATGATTTGTGTCAAAGAATTGAAGTTTAATGCAAGTGTCATCAAAATTTAGCCATTTATGGAGCTTTTGGTGGTCACACCCTTGCATGTTCCATTTCTATGCACAATGTAATGATTTATTTCACAAGTTATTTCTCAATTTGTCTTTTCTTGAATTTATAATGTAGAATTATAGTGATGGTAAACTCTGTTCTGAAAAAATTAAGTGCAGTATTCAAATCAAAGTTTACTGAAGTTTCAGATATTCGGTTAGATGTTGGATTTTTTTAAACATATCGATGTCAAAGTTGTATTAATGATGCATATCCTGTGATGTGTAATTATATTTTTGTTTCATGTTTTATGTGTCTATGCGCAAGACTCGAAGTGAGATGAGTTTCCAAATGTGCAATGTTGATTGAAACTGAACTGAATTGAATTGAATTGAATTTTGATATTTCAAATGAATATCTGTGAGATTTTTTTTTGTTCAATCTACCTTCTCTCTGTGATTTGATTACTGAAAAAAGGTCAATTGAATTATCTGTTTCTTAATATCATGAAGGACATCTGAAAATTGAACTTCATTATTGATAAAATGAAAAAGTAATTCAAGAAAAAAAATTGAATTTCAGAGTGATATGGGTGAGGATTATGGTAAAAAATCATTTATTCAACAACAGTCATACAATTTGCTCTTTCCAGGCGGAGAGCATCTGCATCAATCCCCTGTATGTCATAATGCCAGCTACCATCTCCTGTTCTTATGCCTTCATGCTACCGGTGGCCACGCCTCCCAATGCCATCGCTTTTGCGTACGGCTCCATCACAGTCCCGAACATGGTAATGTCTCCTTGGAAATATCTTGTTAAAAACTGCCACCTCTGCAAATCCTATAAAACGAAAATTGAGCTTACTGATGTGGAGGTTTGGGGTGTTATTGTCTTCAGGTGAAAACCTTACAGTCAGGTGTGACCCTGCATCACAAAACCAACAAAAAGTCAACATTTGATATAAAAACATACATAGTAAATACCACTAACATTTTTAGCCCACCTGAGCCGAAGGCTCAAGTGAGCTTTTGCGATCGCTCTTCGTCCGGCGTCCGGCGTGCCTAGTGTGCCGTGCGTCGTCCGTTGTCCGTCGTGCGTAAACTTTTTACATTTTCATCTTCTTCTTGAGAACCCCACGACCGATTTTCACCAAACTTGTCAGGTAGCATCCCTAGGGGGATAGGATCTCAGTTTGTTCAAATGGGCACCATGCCCCACCTGGGGGCCCCCAGAGGGGCCCAAACCCCCCAAAATTAAAACATCTTAAAAAATCTTCTTCTCTAGAACCAGAAGTGATAGAGCTAAGTTAGTACTATGAGTTATTACATTGATGACTGTAGTTTCAAGTTTGTTCATGGCAGAATTAGGGGTGCCCCCCTTGGGACCCAGGGGAGGGGGATAGGGAGGGATCCTAGTGGGGCCCAAATTGTACATTTTCATCTTTTTCTTGTTTGCTTAAGAAAAGATTTTGAAAGAGTGGACTCTAAGCTTTAAAATGACCTGTAGCTCAATACAAATGGACTTTTCTTACTTATCTAAATAACAGAAAAAAGCATATGCTGTAAAAAAAACAAACTTTAAAAAAAAAAATGTTACTAAGAAAGGAGGCTTTGAAGTTTAAGGTCCATTCAAGTGCTTAATCTCACCTAACAGAGCTCCATGCAGTAAATGGGATGAAAAACAGGATATAAAACTCTCTAGCAACAGAACTGAATTTCTACTCGTGAGTAAGTGTACATACTGCTACTGAATTTTTGCGCTTGTGGAAAGCACAGCTACGGGATGATGTTGTATGTTGGGGGGGGGGGGGGGGTGGGGGGTGGGCAATATATTGTAGGTCTCGTCTCACACTTAGCGTGCGTGGTCGAGAATGGAAGTATAAAGCTACTTTAGTCCAAGCTAAGCTTATCTTGCTTGAGAAGCGAAGCATACTAAAGTCATGCACAGTATAAAAGGGTATTTGATGTCATTTTTTTTTTTACTTTGATTATTTTTAAATTTCCCCTTCCTCAGGTGAGGGCTGGCATCGTGATGAACATCATCGGTATCATCGTCGTCAATCTCCTCATTAGCTCCATGGGCGTGGTCATGTTTGACGTCTTCACCTACCCATCGTGGGGGAATAACAATGTCACGTGCCTTCTGGGTCCGCAAAACGTGACCACCATGGTAGCGTCCACTCTTACTCCCCCTCCAACGATGTAAAAAAAAAATAAAAGAGAAAAAGGATGGACAAGGGAAGAGGATCTGCATTTGAATTTCAGTGTTATTGATGTGGTTTCCGTTGTATTTGTCTTGTTCTGTTTCATATGGTTGTACATTATTTTGGGTGCTCATTTCACCCATGCACGGGTTTTTCGAAAATGTGCCCAATGCAAAGAAAGGAAAAAAACAAACAAACAAACAAACACAGGCCCAGAGATTTGCTGATGCAAAATCCACATAATTACTGGTATGCAATATCTGCATTCAATGCATTCTTTATGGCCTCTTCAGGTTTTTGTTTTCATGTAATGTTGAAGCAGTGCAAGCTTTCATGAAAAAAACTTGCCAACTGGAAAGAAAGATGGAATTAAGAGGTAAAAGGGAAAATCAAAAGAATCATGGAGGGAATTCATGTGTGACTAAACATATATATGCACTAATAAGTGTTTTTGAAATGTTGGTGTCATTGTTAGTACTTGCATTGGCGTATGCAGGTGAAACTTGTTATGAAGAATACAGAAACAAAACAATTTTGTTAGAGTGCGTTGGGCTCAATGGTTGAATTGTCATTATTTTATGTATTTACTTCTGTATAATGAGAAAAGGCCACAACTACAATGTATATTGTCATAACAGGATTCAACTGCAGTCGATTGGCCTATGGGTTAATCTTGCAAAGAAGCTGCCATAGAGTAACAGAAAAATGAGTGGACAATCCAAGAATTGATATACAGTTTGTTTACAAGTCCGGCTACTGCCAATATTACAGTGCATGCCAGCCAGCCTAGCTGTTTCAGATGCATTGTGGGATGGCTTGGTAGCAAAGTTGGATCAGATCTGGGCTTGTCAGATCAGCACATGAACAGTGTTCATATATGCATATGTGACCAAGATCGAAGAAGCACTGTGCACTGTGCAGAGCAACCAACCCGGGTCATGTCTTTCATCCAGGGGAGGTGTTTCACGAAGAATTTAAGTCGAACTTAGAATTTTAGATTGACTGAAAATTATGGTATGCTGCGTGTGTCTTTAATGTTGCTCAACTTTCTAATGAAAATGAAAATTTTGGAGACTTTTTATCATGTAGCCATTGATAATACAAGGTAAAATGAATAACAAAGGAATTATTCTGTAAACATTAATGATAATTTGAAGTGGGTGTTGATTAGGCTAATAGAATTGAACAGGGAAACCAGTGGCTTACCATAATTTTTAGTCAATCTTAGATTTTAAGTTCAACTTAAATTCTTTGTGAAACACCCCCCAAGGGTATTTTGGAAGATTTCTTTGATTGTCATTGCTTGACCAGCACATTGCTGTGTTCCGGAGATAAATTGTGAATTTAATGGCCACAAATTGATCATTGAAATCGAAAACCTGTAAACTCTTTTTATGCCAAATTCAAACCAAAGAAAAGAGTAGTGATGAACAAGATGCATGCATTGATTCCATCGCATCGCATGTGGATGAAGACGCAAGCTAGGCAACCGGCACCTAACAATGCTACCAAGCTATCCCACATTGCATCCGTGACAGGGCTTTACAACAGTGCTTTACCCATTGCCAGTACCCCAAAATATGTTTGATGTTCAAATTGATGATGCCAAATACTCCACATATGCAATTGAAAATACTATGCCAGATAAGCTCAGCTCTGGATATAAGGATAACACACCATGGCAATTCTCCCTACATTATGCACATTTCTTCTCATAACAAGGTGATTTTGTACGGCCCAACTCTTTATATTTCTTTGGTTTTTTTTACCCTGATAGAGTGAAAAACCTGATACAACAAGGTAATTATCGTGGTTTTTAGGTCCCTCTCATCATAACAAGATTTCCCCATAGGACCTACCCGCCATGTAAGCAAACATTTGAGCCATGTGTCATGCAACCATGTGTCATGCACTTGAGATTTAAAAGAAAAAAATTGTGGTGTACAGTAATGCTGCCATTATAATCATACCCGTAGTTTGGAAGATTTCCACACTATATATTTTCCACACTATATTTCCTCACTGTTATATACTGCAGGTAGTGTTCAGAGTATCAGTATTTTTGTGGGGTTTTTTTTCCCACTGATAATCTGGATATTGTAGTTGGTCAATCCATGTTGCTTCTGTGGTCACATGATCTTAAAGAGATCGTATAGTTTTGGTTGAGACCTAATTTCAGGTTTCTAACATTTTTTGAAGAGATATTGAGAAACCTCTAATGAAATATGAAAGAGCATGTAATTCCATGAGGAATTCAACGTTTATTTGATGAAAATTGGTTTTGAAATGGCTGAGATATCCAAAACAGAGCAATTCTAATAAAGTGTGAGACCCACCTTTATTATGATCACTTTGTTTTACTTTGTTTTTGGATGTTTCAGTCACTCCAAACCAGATTTTCATCAAATAAACTTTGAATTCCTCTTAATATGGTATGCTCTGTGCTATTTCATAAGTGTTTTCTTGTTATCTTGCAAAAAGTTAAAAGCTCAATTCTCATCTCCACCAATACTGTACCATCCCTGATGATCAGGTCTCCACACACTTCCTGGCAACCCATTCTATGCAAGATTTTATATTCCCCGTAGACTTGGTAATAGATTGATTAGGTTTCCATACATGACAGATTAAACTTCATTTGCCAGAAAAAGGAAATAAAAATTGATAATATTAAATGCTCATAGTGACTAGGCAAGGGTAGACATAATATGCAAGAATTTTTTAGCCTGCTCAATCACTGAACAGCTTGTCATTTTTATGAGTTCAAATAATGCAATCAATGAAGATGTCTGTGTTGTATGTCAAGTAGAGGAGTGTTGCTAGATATTGGGGGTAGTCAAGTACCGGTAGGCATTTCAGGAGTTATTCTCTTTTCGAGGGTGTATGAATTCATGATGTGTTTTATCTCATGATGGTTTATCATGGTTATTTACTTGTATGTTTTATCATGACAAGCTGATAGAATTCCAATGTAAGTTTGAGGTTATTAAATTCATAGGCTGTGGAAAGACTTGATGAATGTAAGAGAAAAGAAAAAGATTGAAATTCTAAAGGATGAATGTGGGGTACTTAGATAAATGAGTCATGGAAAGATTTGATGTATTTGAAGGCAGAATGCAGAATAAGTATACTGTAAAAGTGGATATATTTCGCGCGACTAATTTTTCGCGCTCAGCCCAGTATAAAAAGAAGAGTTTCGCATGTTTTAATTCTGCCGAATCAAGACAGTAAGTGTGGGAACATTATGGCAAGCAAAGATATTTACATGCTTTGATTTTCGCGTGAGTTTCTGTTTGCGCGAAATGCGTGAAAATTTCCACTTTTACAGTAAATGAGAGCATCAAAGTGGGCTTGAGGAGATGCTGTGTATTGCACAATTATTCGTAGGAGGCTAAAGGGTGGAGATGTGAGTAGAGTGTGTGTTACTCTAGTAGGGGAAAATGTATTATGGCAGGGAGGTCCCACCTCCCTGATTATGGGAATCAAGAGCCAGTGTATAATTTTGTGTTGTGTCTCATGGATAAGGTGTTATTGGGACGAAGACACAGCTGGTGTATACAGTGTAGCTGTGTGTTATGGATAAAATGTATTGTGGGGACCAAGACATGGTGTATATATACCGGTAGATGTGTTGTGCCTCATGGATAAGGTGTGTTATGGGGACCAAGACATGGTGTATAGCTGTGTGTTGTGCCTTATGGGTAAGGAGTGTTATGGGGACCAAGACATGGTGTACAGTTTTGTGTTGTGCCTTGTGTTATACCTCATTCTACACTCTCATATCAGTCAAGCTAAATGTACTTGGAGGTGTTGTTCTTATGTTCGTTTATAGAGTGCATATTGTTTATAGAAGGAGTATTTTTCTAGAAGGGATGTGGATAGCCGTGTTGCAATGCTTTGTGTTCCAGTAGTTAGGTCGAGTATCCAATGCTTTGCATTGAGCAGTGATGTAAGCCTAAATGGTGAGGGAGCTATTTGATGTCACACAATTTTTGGGGGAAGATTAATTTTGACAAGGAGACGAATAATGTCTGTATTGCTCTTTTATGTCATGCATTTGATTCCTCAGGTTATGTGGTATTTATCAAGGCAAAGCACTTGTGGGGTTAGCAGTGTATTTTTGTTGTTGTTGTAGAGTTGCAATCATTGAAAGATTGTGTCAGACAAGGATGAATTCTTGCATGGGGAAACACTTATCAATACATTTTACTTCCTATGACATATTGACATGCTTTGTTATGCATTTATTCTAGAGGATGTACGCTTCAAGTCATTACATGTATTAGCTTGCGTGCAATTTTATACAGTATTTCGCCTTGGCCTTTGACCTCCGTGAATAAACTTGCAGGTAGACTAATTATAAATTGATTTTGTCATGCATGCATAGAAATTGTAGTAGGCCTACATGTATTGGACATGAAAGAATATGCACATTTGTGTAACATAGTCTTGATCTGACATACACGCAGTATGAAGTGGCATCTGTGCCAAAGAAAACAAATATTTTAAAAAGAAAATAACTCAAGGGAATTTCATGAACTTGAATAATCTAGCAGTACCCGCTGCATGCTATAAGGATTAGAACCAAGACTTGCTGTCGAGTAGAAGCTTGGTGGTGTATTGGATAAGATGCCTGTCCAGAAATCAGGAGGTCGTAGGTTCTAATCCTGCCTAGTAGTTATGTCCATGATTCATTTTTGTCATGGCTACTACGAAAACACTGATCAATTCAGTGCTTATTTACATCGATGTAGGGCAATTTGTCATCAACTCAGGGGAAGAATTACACGAATTTGGAAAAAAAAAAAAAATGTTGCTTGTTCAGGTCATAGGGGGTAATGATAAACCAGCAAGACAATCATCGAACTACATGTATATACAATTGCACATATACTAGAAAAAGATATATAGATAGTAACAATCAGAAGGTATATGTACAAAAGTTATTTGAAATAAAATTTATCATGTTAAGCGCAATATTCTAATATATACATACATAGTGTATATTTTTCTCAGAATTGTCAGTATGCTTGTACAGGATTTGCCAACAAAGCTTGAAACGAATATATAGCAGCTACCCGGGTTACATGTTGTACTTTATGTACTCCCACCGATGATGTATAATCGCATGTTTTGTTTTCATATACAGTATTTTTGTGGGTGAGCAATAAATTGTATATTTGCAATGAACTGGTCTGTGTATCAAATGACTTTTTCCGAGTAATGTTTTTTCTTTTGCAATGAGACAATGTGGTGTGAGGTAAAATTTCACCGTCAGGCTCTGTAGGAATACTGCTGCAGAAATCATTTTGTCCTTGTTAAATTTTGAAACTCTCAAGTTACAGTGTGTATTCTATATTGGAAAGAGATTAGATGATACTGGTAACATTCATAATATCTGCACAGTATCAGAAAAATACAAAAATTTGCTAATCACAATTTCTTGTAAACGTACTGCCTACCCAACAAGTTGGTGTCTGTACCCCACATGTAAGCTTGATGGATGAAAGCCGTCCATTGTGTTGTATCATTCCATGTATCCCCCTGTATCCAACAAGGGAATGTATGTGAGAGCACACACATGCACACATACACACTCACTTCCTCTCTTTCACACACACATACATACAGGCACAATTTTCCATTTACAACAATGACCAGGGCAAACAAAGTTCTGCAAGAAAATGAGAAGACAAAATGAAAAGTGACAAATCTTGGGTTATACTCAATAGGTTTTACTTGTGAATTTCATCACATGGTGAAATAAAACATTTGAAAAAAAAAAAAGAGACATCTATATATCATTGAATCATTGTAAAGTTACATTTTTGTTTCAAGACTTCTGGTTTCTTATTCCTTCAAAGTACAACATAGTTCCACTTACTCCACTGGATACATCTATGATCCAGTTTGGATTTTCACAGAATTGGATAAATCAGATTTTTAGAATTTGTAAAGATAATTTACACTTGTTTATATTCAGTTACATTTATCCTTCTGATTAATGAAAGAATATAGTATCTTAAAGTAACATAAATGCTCTGCAAGTGCAAACAAAAAGCAAGAGACAGACAAAGCAAGTGGCGAGGGTTTCTGGACCCATAGGAAAGCAGAGGCACCCAACGGAAGCTATTAACTGAGCAAATTGTACAACATAACCAAACACAAAGCACTGCTTTAAAAAAACACAAACTAACCACAATGACAAAGTGTAAAGTGGCGTATAAAGCATATGGTAAGTTTCTGTTCATACGCAAAGAAATCAATGTACAGAATAGGAAAGCTCACATCAGAAACGTAGCCATTGCAACTTCACCTTCAAAAGAAGGAGTATAGTACAGCATGAACATAATTTCCCCATAACGGCCCTACCTCTTGGCTAACTGAGTCAGGGGGACATTTGCTGTGGGACAAAATCAACAGGACTCCAATTAATATTTCCTACCCACACTGTCACGTATCGTCGCTGGGGCGACAAGACCTCATATCTACAAAATGTCAAATGTTCAGGAGAGCCAAAAAACATAGCGGCCAAAGTACTATCCCGAGTGGGACAGCCATTCCTTTGACGTGCCATGGTGGCTTCATTTTTGGGGTAAGACAACTAGGATTTGGACAGGACATCACTTAACCAATTACTTGACCATAAATGCAAAAGTCATTTTCAGCAAAATTGCAGATACAAGATCTTGTCACCCCAGCGACGGTATGTTCACTTACTGAATGAACAAAAAAAAAAATTTTTCACAACCCTCCACAGATAGACAGTTTCCTGTAACTTCAGAAAATATGCAGTCTCCATACAACCCCTGATTTTCATTCTGCTTCTGACAAAAGATGTTTAAAAATGCTCTTAAGTGCTAAATATTTTGACATACATGTACATCTATAGCTGTCTATCCCTTACTGCTACAGTTTCATCATTTCTTATGCTGACAGGATAGATGTGCATTTCTCAAAAGGTACAAGTCAAGAAAGGGGCACAAAACTGCAGGAATTCAGACAAAAAATTTTCCCACACACAAAGAACTGACAGTGACTAATGGCATAATGTACTACCGTGCAGGTTCAGGAACAGTATGTAAAGGAAAAGGCACTGTGCTAAAATCAGCTCTTGAGGTTTCATTCTATCTGTACAACACGACTGAATAGTTTGATTTATCACTCGCTCACCTGGGCTGCACTGCATGAAAAGATTCACAATGAAAGAAATTTGGAGGAATGGACGAAATACCACTGGCATCTACATATCAAACTTAGGGAATTCCAGGTGTTGCAATTCCTGCAAGTTTCTTTCGTTTCTCATCATTATCATGTGATGAAGCCCTGGCAATATTTTGCAGATTCTACAAACATGCAATTACTGTCGTACTAGAAACATTCAAACTTCGAATGGGAATTAAAACAGGTGCATTTTCCGGGATTTCACTACACTAAACTATCTCTTTACCAAGCATGGACAATCGGCTACAGAGTTGTGCCTTTCACTGAAGGCCTTACAAATGGAGTCAGCTACATTACAGGGTTAAATGTTCCACACGTAGACACACTGCATTACAACCAACAAACAAGTAGTTTAATGTCAATATAGTGAAAATACCATTAATAGAATATATTTCTCTTCTCAAAATACAACTTAAATTGCAGATCATAATATACTGTATATGCAATTTATTTTACCTTCAACACATTAAACAAGGATATGACACATTTGCCTCTGTGCTGTGTTATAATATATCAAAAAATCTGCAGCTAGAACAAAATGGAAGCAATGGAGGTCAAGCCATGAAAATGAAAACTGTGTAACAGTAATGATGTGCACACCACGCGTGGTTAGTAATGATTTCATGGTTTTCCTTTGTGCATTTCACGACCACGTAAAAATGTGGCGTAACAAACGGCCGCAAATGACGAAAAGTACCATACACCATCACTCGTTCTAGATGCACCACCTTGTAACACAGAAAGCGACTTGTGACTACGAGGTATACCTTGTAGGACAAGAATTAGAATGACATGTATTCACTTTTAACTTCCTTGCAGATGCTGTATTCCCTTAAAAAAACTTGCCTTACACCCTACAACCAATAGATTCCATGTCAAATGACTAGATAGAGGAGAGGCTCTACTGTGCGCAATTCTTGATAAATCGATACCAACTCCCTCTTTCTCTTTCTTTGCCATTGAGTAACCTTGGGTATTTCTCCCGGCTGCAGTTTAACATCAATCTTCTAACTTGGCACACTGGCTTCATTTCTACTTCTATAAATGGCAATGACAAACAGACTGGGTACATAATGAAAACCAACCATGGACGGTAGTAGACATCAATACCAGTTTAAAAAAAAATAATAATAAAAAAAATCTGCTGACAATGTATTGCCTCGTATGACAACCACATGGGTGGTATAAGGAGAAAATGTGCACAATTCTCTTACAAAAGTCTTCCTGTACTTCACACACTGCCTTCAATCCATTGAAACATTTTTCTTTTTCTTTTTGGACGCATTATCTACAAATCCCTAGTCTGGACTAGCATCGCAGAGGGTAACGGTGATCAGGGGAGCCCACGTCCGTCCGCTGATCGGCTACTTGAAGCGAGGCCCAGCTGTGGAGAAGAGCAGCTGCTTCTTGCGACCCTTCTTGTTCTTCCGTCCACCGCCACCCTTGCCCGACTCGCCGTCAGGCTCAGAGTCTTTAGGAAACAAATAAAACATTCACGAAGTCATAGCTCTGTCTCATAACAAAGCAAAAAATATTCTGAAGTGGTCATTTTAGAAGTCCACAGACATAGTGCCGGAGGGCTTGGCAAGTTTCAGAGATTATGTGAAACATAGTTTATATTGCGGCTTTATCTGATCATCTCTAAACATTTCAGCACGTCTTGCATGGCGGCCCCCCATGCTTGCCAACAGGAAAAGTGAGAATGGGTGTTCTGGTAGGGCGTTAAAATGCATGTGGCAGTGTTACCAACTACGAGACAGTTAAAGAGAATATCAAGTAATCCTAAATACTGTTACAATCTGTGACTTCATACACTATAAGGGATTTGAAGAAATTGTTATTTCTAAAAGAAAACATGAGTCAGTTGGCCTGGCACAGCAAAGGCCATCTCATATCTTTTTCTAAAGTCCTTGCTCAAGTTCTTTTTCTGCCCCTTCCAATACCTCGGCCTTCTATTTTGTCACACATAGTCACTTTTGCATCTGACACATCAATCACATGATGTAAGAGGAGACAGGAGGCAATATTCCAACAGCCTCTGTCAAGGCCAGAAATTTGGCCAAAAACTATGCATATCCTACTTTTCCATGACTACACCTTGTGCATACAAGACATCTGTTATCACCATAGACCAATATAAGATCAATAGCACCTGCACGTGTACCTTTCTTCAGTGCATTCTGTGCAGCCCGGTCGAGGGCGTCCTGTATGGCGTTGCTGAATGCGTCCTTGTACTGTGGCACGGGCACGTAGTCCTCGTTGTCGCTCTCGTTGCTGCTGGTAGCCTCCCTGCCAGGAGTTTTGTTGGTGCTGCCGCCCACCACTCGCAGCCCGGAGGTAGAGGAATGGGTGGCAGGCTTCATCGGGGACACCGGCTTGGCAGCTCCATCACGTAGCATCTGTTATTGGCAGTTGAAATAGAGACACTTATTGCAGTACGATAACCATTTCTTTGGATTTCTTTCCCTTCTCTCTTCTCTTTCCCTCCCTTTCTTTCCACACTACTGAAAGATGTACTGTGTACGCCATATTTTTCACGAGTCTAAATTTTCGGGAATCGGGAATTCCCGATGATTTCGCGAGTGGTTAAATTCAAGATCGTGGAGTCCTGTACTGAATGGATATAATGTACACATGTACGTCACATCCACATCGGGATCAGAGTCAATATTTTCACGTGTCTTTAATTTCGCGAATAGCACCTGACTCGCAAAATTCGCGAGAATAAAACCTCACGAAAAATTCGGCGTATACAGCATCACACAGACCACGTGACAAGAGACATCTGCTGATATTTATTCATACAATACCCAAGAAGGTAGAAAGTCTTTGCTTCATGAATCATTGACCTCCCATTTCTCATCAGTTCATTTGGTTGAGGATGCAGTACATATTGGGCATACACATACAGATTTGGAAGGCACAAATGTGCCAGTCATAAGGAAATATGCTACTTAAACACTGACTCCAAGTTACGACAATCTTTATTTTTTAATTAAAAGTCATTTACAGAAGTTCCATCTATTTAGAAACTTTGCACAGATACTTATTACATGAGTAGTCATTTAAAGACCAAATTAACTGATGACTTTTAATTTACTATTTCTAATCATTGAACTCCACATGGCTACTGTAGAGCACGAGAAACTTGCAGGGTGAAAGTAAACCAACCTGGGCAAAGGAACGCTGTCCTCCCTGACTCTCCTGGCTGCCGACTGAAGGCCAACCGCCAACAGCGCCACCACTTGGTGACCCCCACATACCGGCTTCGGCAAGTGGGCTACTAGCAGCAATGTCCACTACAATTGAAAAGAGACAGAGACATATCTTGATTTGCTTGTAATAATATAACCACTGGGTAACTGTTTCCTACTCAGTCAGGGAAATATCTTACTGTAAAATGAGATGTTTTCACGACATGAAATTTTCACGAATTCGAGCCGATTGGAAATTGTCACTGGCATTCGCGTACATTTTAATTTTGTGAATCCTGGCTCTGGTCAAATTCACGAAAATGAAATTGCACACCAACAATTCTGGTTTTACACTATGTTGTCTACCATGTGTTCATGATAGTTCTTATATTAACAGTGTTAAAAGTAGCAAGACAGGAGGAAATACAGTGCACTCTCGTAGTAATGAACGACATTATAATGAAACTCTTGCTATAACAAGTAAAAATTTTGTAAGTCCAAAAATTATTATCTACATATTCTATACAGTTTAGTGTTTGGCTGTAACAAAACAAAATTGCTGATCCTCACACTCTGTTATAATGGAAGTCACCTGTAAAACAGAAAATTATCAAAATGAGTAGGAGTACAAGATATTACAGGGATGGTACCAGGGAAATAATTCTCATCTCTTTATTCTTGTACCCCAAAGGAAGTATCACTGGTATCTAAGACAGGGTTTATTTAGGGACACCAGAACTGACCATGTTGAGGCTCCTCGTCATGGGAGTCCGAGAGTGGAGTGCTGAAGTTGGACGCTGCAGAGTCCACAGAAGCCGCCGGTGAGATGGGTCTGAGGGGCGGGGCACTCGGGTGGCTCTGGTAGTCAGCCGTCGCGGCACTGCCTGGAGGGCTGTTGCCGCAGGATGGGAATTGGCGAGCACTCTGCAAGGAATACCGGGCCCTTGGGACTAGATTGGAGTCAAGAGAGAAGAGAGAAATGATAAAAAGTTGCCACCTCACAGCATAACAACAAAATGTGTGTGTGTGTGTGTGGGGGGGGGGGGGGGGGGGGGTCCTGTGTGACAGGAATGCTGTGACATAAAACAGATCGGTTTGTTGGTACATTTATCTGTACTATACTATATTCAACTCTCCTACATTTCATTTAGTAAGAGAGGTTGTTCTTATAGAGCACCTTTAATTGTATGTACTGTACATGTGTTGTGCATGTTTTGCACAAGGGCTCAAGTGTCCCTTCTATAGCATGCAGTACAGCAGACTACCTGCTCAAGCACACACAAGATCACAGTGTTTGATGTGACTGTTTCATTTGCCTTTCACTCCTTTATGGATGGGAGGAATCTATGGAAAGCTTATCAATGGAAGTCAGTGGACATTCTTCTCCCGCCCCCCCCCCCCCCGCCCCCTAAAAAAAATAAAGAAGAAGAAAAAATATACATATATAAATAGTCATACTTGTGAACTTACCAATAACCTGATTATGCAAAATAAAAAGTTGAGAATTTCAGCTGAGACTTTACAATCACACATTTACAAAATTACTACCAGTATTCAAAATATTCTCCATTTGACACATATACATGCTAGCAAGATGATCTCCTCACCTGCAAGTGGGGTGTAATGCACACCGACGGTCCTACATAATATGTACATGTGGTGTATACGGTAAATGTAGCAATCTGTTGGCATCCACTTTTAACAAGATTTGTGATAATAAGACAGAAACTTGCAGCTCAGAGTGGCTCCTCATAACAGGCTTCAATAGCATACATATTTCAAGTAGGAGATGATTTTGACCTTGGAGATGTAAACTCACATTTGCCATTCTTGCGGTCTTCCTCCAGCTTAATCTTGCGCTCCCTCCGCTTCTCATCGCGGGCCTTCTTGTTGCGCCTCTGCTGCTTCTTCTGAATGTCCGAGGCGAAGGCGGCCAGGGTAGCGGGGGAGAGGGTGGGCGGGGCAAGGTCTAGCTCGCAGACACCGATGTCACAGGTCAGGGGGAGGTGCTGCAGGTGACGAAGCCTGGTGCGAGTGTCCTGCAGGTTGGGTGAAAGAACAGGACACCAATCAGTAAACCCAACTGTCAAAACTTGAGCAGATCATGTGTACTGACTAAGCACTAGTCAATGCGGTCAGTGGAACAAAGCTGAGGGGAGCAAATGTCAATTCAATTAATACCAAACAGCCATAAATACCTGCGAATATGGACCACACCCCAGTTATTGTAACCTCCGCCAAGGAGGTAACTATAACTATAGTTACCTCCTTGGCCGGAGGTTACAATAACTATAGTTACCTCCTTGGCGGAGGTAACAATAACTGGTGTGTGGTCCTCATCGCAAACACTACTCTGATAACAAGTATAATAGGACGAGATGTGTGTAAGACTAAAGAGGACGATGACAAATAAGCAGTTTGCCTGGGTGATGGACACATGTTCCATCCCTAAAAGCTTGCCTGTGATATATATGAACAATACTCTTGACACAGTTTGTTTTGGGGCATAGTCACACACAAGACTCAATCACCACCACTTCTTAAACATCAAGATTCATAGGACGAGATGCACGAAGTTGGTACGGGAGGCTTACCTGGGTGATGGACATGTGTTCCATCTCTACCAGCTTGCCTGTGATCGTCAGGGGACTGTTCTCCAGACTCCCGTACTCATGGATCAGGCAGCGAGCGTTCAAGGAGCCGAGGTAAAGGTGCTGGCCATCCTCAGCTGACACAAGGAAAAGAGACACAGTACGGTATATTGGTACTCCCATCAATAACATAGGCACAACATCGATCCTGCACTGCTACTGTATTTTACACCTTGGGAATATGATTTGGCTTGGGTTTCAAAATTTCAGTGAGTTCTCCTTTTACCAGTCAGAGACAGACAGGATAAAACAAAATTCTACCCTTCTATTCATCAATTGCAAATAACAAAAGAGCTTGACATGATCTGACTCTTTTCTTCTGGCTTGCTCATAAATGTAGAAATGATGGTAAGTAAACGTTTGTTCGCTAGGGCATTGTCATAATATATATTACAAAATATCACAATGATATTCTGTAGCAAATGCACACAAAGAAAGATGGCTTGATGTATACACATCACAATATACCACACAGAGAATCTCAACCTAGCATTGCCTCTATTACAGGTAGGCACTGCCTCCTCATTATGAATGCAAGGTTAACATACACATAGATCTACAGTTCACCGACCTTTGCTCCCTCCTTAATCAAGATTCCCAACTTAAATAGGTCAAAGCAAAGCTTCATCAACCTAAATACACCAAAATCAACCATGGCTCTAACTTTTGTGACGAATCTTACTCGGCTAGACACAGAATGCTCACCTTGATAGAAGTAGATGTAGGGACTCGGTCCTCCTGATATCTTCCGGTCCCTTCCAAGAGGGGAGCTACTCTCTGGCGTGGCAGAAGCGGCTGCCCCACTGTTCTCAGCCGCATCCTCCTCCTCCTCCTCATCTTCCTCCTTGGCTCCAGAACCTCCAGGTTCTTCAGCATCAAGGCTGTTCTTTCTTTCATCAGCTGATCCCTCATCTTGTGAGGGTTCCTTCTCTTCAGTTTCTCCGCCTCTTCCTTCTCCTCCTCCTCCTCCTCCACTGGTTTCCATGGCAACACCTTCGACTTCCCCAGCACCCAGACTGAGTCCATCGAGAGCTGCCGGCAGTGGAGACGAATCATCGGAACCGGAGCGTGTCACGTCGGGTGAAGTGCATGCACGAGCATCCGCCTCATCAATTTCCTCATCAGAGAAAGCCGATGCATAGACAATTGCATCCTGTGGTTAGGAAGAGAATGTGATATTTCAGTGTTTATATCGATCAACTAAACTTCATGTCTCCTGTACTTCCTACAATTTGGGATTCAAAATAAGTCTTATGGACCAGTAATTCCAACACCTAGTTCCAACACCGGCAATTCTAACATCTGATTCCAACACGTCTTATGACTCTAAAGGCTTAGCTGTGTAAGATATGCTTTTCTTGTTCATTTCCTCCTTGTAAAAACAACAAGGAAAATTAGAGAAGATTTGTGTGTAGGTCAGTGAAGACCTGTGTGGTGATGAAATCACCTGGTCTACTTTGCATATTATGTGTTTGCGAGCAAACTCATTGTGTCATTGAAACTTTGATAGCCAGAACTTTCTTGCTTTATGTCCAACTGTTATAAAAAATTTGACCATTCTGGACGCTCGATTTTACACAATTCATAAAAATTTTTAACTGAACATGGAATAGAGTTTCACTACAAATTCTACTTATTTGCACTGATGTTTGCTTTACTTGAACAGAAATTCGGTCTACCAGTAAAGTTGCACTGCACAAAGCAGACAAGTTAATTGACCTTTGAACTCCAGTAACCCCGGGAACACCCGGTCCATGACAGCCTCATTTCAGCACAGCAGATTCCACAATGGACTCCCAAACAAAGCCAGTGATAAGTGTCGTACTGAGACTACTAAACCATATTTTATAGTACTCTGGACTGCCCTCAATTTAAGTATGCATGAGCCGAAGGCAAAGCTGAAAATTCTGAAAAGCTCTTGGAAATCGAGGATGGTGTGTGAGACAGAAACAATTAAATTCAGTCCCATGTTTCTTGCTAACATTATTTCTCAGAAGAGATAATGTCTCTTATTTTCTTTACGCGCACAAGGAGGGTGTTGTACGATCAAACAGAGCTCGCGCTGTGCACCGACACAGCCTTTTCAACACATTGTTACAGAAATTGAATAGCGCCGCTGCCGTTTGAGTTTATACAGTTATACACGATAGAGAGATCTGGACATTTGACATTGTACCTCTTTTGGAGTCAGAGAAATCCTTGTAACATCTGGGTCATCTTCCTGGAAGGAGATGTCTTGTGTGGCAGGAGGAATATCTAGAGTTTGGAGAAAATCATAACATAGACAGACAACACTGTCACACAGAAGTTGACTCCATTCAATACAGAAGATGAATCGTAAGTACTGGAGTGTGAACACATCTCTTATATAGTTCGATTCTTAGGCAATCCGGAAACAGAAATCTCGGAGAACGGCAAAAAGGGGTAGAAATCCCGATCACGCTGGAGCAAGATTGTAACTGCTCCTTTCCAGAACACGGCTGCGCACAAATTGAACACGTGCACGCGCGCGAGATCTCCTATATTCACATACGCAGTAATGCGTAGTCTCGATGTCGAGACTTACGAAATAAAATTAAATCTGATGCACTGTACCAATTCACTGTACTTTATATGTCTGCACTAAGTTCTGGATCTCCAACATGGCTAGAAAGCATTAGGTGAGAGAATCGATCAAGAAATCACATAAATCTATTAAGCGTGGCTAAGAACAACGGACAGTATACAGCATGACACGCTCCTAGAACAATATGTTCCTACACATCTTGCCTCTTCATTAACATTTGGCCATACTTGCATAAACTGCATTAGAAATTCATTACACATACCTTCCTTTGCTGGAGTGGTTGGAACATTCCTTGCGGTCGTGTCACACAGATTCAGACTGGCCTCTCTCTCCTGAAGATAGAGTAAAAACCGTTTCTTCATTGGCACTTGACAGGTCAATTTTATCACAAAAACTGGCTCTTTTTTTTTTCTTTTTTTTTCGAGGATTGAAAGTGCATGAATGGCCCCATGTAGCTCTTTATTGGCAAGCTATAATTGTGGGGTTCATAATAGAATAGTTTCTTAATAGAATAGTTTCTTAATGTTATAGTAACTTCACTCCAACTAAAAACATCCATATATTCTTGCCAGAATCTCATAAGTAGAGAGACAAAGCAAACACAGGAAAAGAACTACAATGCAGTGGTCTGGTGGGATTCATCTCGATAATATGCTTGTTTCAAAGTTCTCATTTCTTATCTTCCTCAAACAGCCAGACCTGCTCCTGCACAAACTCAAATGACAAGGCAGCTTGACAAGTACTTTGAACGGTTTGAGGGTGATGGTGAGTGTGACTTACATTCCAAGAATCGAGTGCCCTCTGTATGAAAGATTTCTCAAAGTCCTGCAAAATAGGGTGGGAAAAATACTCTTGGTGAATATTATAATGACAGTAATCACAACATTGGCAATAATTTGAGTAAATTTCTACCACTGACACATTTGTTTATAAATGCTTTCCAATGGCATGTAATGAAAAACTACATCTCAATAAACAATGTTTACAAATTACAGATTCAGAGTATTTCACACATTCACTACCCAGCCACATAACACTTTTACAATATCAAAACAATAACGAGATATATATGGAATTCGTTTCAATCACTGTTTGTTACAATCACAGATATAACTGGTAGAAATAGACTAAAATGACGCTAATAAAAAGCATTATCACAAAAAGAAAGACCCATTTAGTGTATAGCTGCATAGCAAATGATTTCTTTGGGGTCACTGTAAGTTCAAAAGACATGAAAATAAATGCCATAGTTCATGTTTTGCCATGACGAAGTATTTCTGGACACTGTTTGCCACTTACGGTAAAATGTATACAGTGTAGGACTGGTATGCATGAAAAGTACGTAGTATGTTTGGCAAATCAACATTACATACGGATAGCAGCATGTATCTGAAATTTGCTGACACAGACATGTGTATATAGAACAATAACTGAAGAGACATTTTCCATATCACAGATGGGATATTAATCATACAATTTGGTTCATACAATTCAGGTTTTTTGTTGTTCTTGAAACCTTACTTTATCTAACTTATCCAGTGTTGTTCTCTTTAACCCCACCATAACGTGACAGTTAAAGTATGCAAAGAATTCATCACCTGGGTTTCAGAAAGTGGGTATGGGTTTGATGGGATTTCCTTAAGTAAATATACAAGGCATTTCTTGAAAAAATTTTGATCTACAAGAGAAAAATGTTATGAACTTACATCATCGGATTCTTTCAGCTGCTTCTCTAGCTCTTGCTTTTCACGAAGCAAAATCTGGAAAGATGAATCCACAACATAAATGGCACATCAGTGAAACTGACACACTCTGTGCTATCATGTTCGCTCATGCCACATCACACTCAAAGAGCCCACGATGCCAAACAACAAGATATTAACTTGTAAGATTACCCAAGTAATTACAAGATCCTTCTATTCCAAACGACACATTTTCCAAATCCAGGAGTGGACAATGTGTGAACTAGTAAAACTTTGTCCAATATCAACAAAACAAACAAAAAAAGCATATATCATAATAAAAACACCAGATACTTTCATAGATCTAACTAAAGAGGCCCAACAGGAGAGATATTATTGCGCTTCTGCAATCTCACATCACAAGCACTTACTCTCAAGTACTGAGTCATATGTAAGCAAGATCAACCCTCCCATCACAAAGACACAAATTCTTGGATACCACATTTGCAACTGGCCTCTATAAAATCATTCTTGTAAGCTGCAAAATTACTCTTTTTAAAGAAACCCAATTTAATGAATCACCTGCTTGAGAAATCATGTTAACAATATTGTACTTTGAGGAGGAAAATGTCAAAAATTTGACAAAAATGCATGATGACTAACCATATCTCGAACTTGCACTGGAGAAGCAACCATGAGTTTGGCAAAGCTGGCATCGTCTTGGATATCTGGTTAAAATACAAGCAAGATTTAAGGACAGGTATTTATTATGTCTCTGAACTTTTTTCATGAATCTTTTTCTAAGACCACAATACTTGGTTGTACATTGTAATATGCACAGCACTGACTTTTGAATACAGTATACTGGTAAATTACAACCCCCTTCTGCTGAAGTCTTTTTGGATGTGGAGTCACATGGTTCTGCATCTAACTAAATCTAAGCTACAACTTGAGGGATTCAACACTTCTTATAATATTGCAATGAGATATGAAAGACACAGAACGGGAAATTCATGCATAGCCCAAGTTGTGAAAGCTGAATACAGGAAAGCATATAAAAGATAAAAAACCGGTGGGCATCACAGGGGTCAAATCTTTTCATAACAAGCACAGGAAATTAGCAGTAAAAACATTGTTTTTACCACCCTACATGTGAAACGTGATCTCTTTACTGATATCATGTGACACAGATTTCAAAGGTGACCACAAAACTACCGGTATGCACTATACTGGGGGGGAAAAAAATGAATATTGACTCACACAATGTAAAGACCAAAATCTTGATTTTATGCAGCGAAAATCAAATTATTGACTCAATCCCAAAGGACAGCTAATGCCATCACCAATTAAGGAACTTAACACTCAGTATCATACAAGTACAAAGACCATGACCTTCGTTGAAATTCAAAGTGTAGACATGGAAACTAAATTAAAGGCCAATTTGCCACATGCAAAAATGGGAAACCCAGCAGAGAAAAATAATACTGTAAAACTAGAAATTTCTGCATGTATGTGACTTTTGCAAATTTCGCGAGGAGCCAAGATTCAAGTTGAGTATTTATATCAACCAGCCATGTGTGTTCAACAAATCCCTTGTACTAGCACACATAGCATACTCATCATTTTTTCTATGGTCGGTAATTTGCGAAAGTTTCACCTGTGAAGAAAGGCTGTTGGGTCCAATTCCCAACAGTTTCACAATTTGCAGTTACTTCAAGAAATGCCATACATACAAATAAACTGGAATTAGCAAAGCTTCGGTCACCTGTCAAGATGGGTGAAGTGGGCGCGGCCTCCATGGCCTCTCCGCCGGGGTCGTGGGGCTGGACGATGACCGATCCTTTCTCCCGCCTCATCAGCCGCATTGTGATCTGGTCTCCCACACTGAAGGTCTTGAGAGACTTGGCCACCACACTGACATGTCACACACACACACACACATCACAGAGGAGAGGAAATCAGCAATACATGTGATATGAGAAATATCAAAAGTGTTACTTCAACTTAAAGCTCATACAATATCCTACATTATGCACCCTAAATAAGACTATTATTACACATTTCAAGTACAAACTTCTAAAAAAAAATGCTTACAGCAGGAGAACTTTGTTAAACAATCCAACTCAAGGACCTTTAACTCATTAATTTGCTCCAACTTGATCAGCATGAATTCAAATACCCTACTTGAGAGGTTTGATCAGTCCATGGCAGATATGGGGTCGCTCTGGGCAACCCAGCATGGATTACTTGTCTTCACCCCCAGTTTTGGCCCAGTAAAGTGTATGCAACTTACCTCTTCAGGTCACTGGCCACCACAGAATCATAGCAAATGGGGCATTTGCGCCACTTCTTTTCTCCCAGGGATAGGTAATGCAGAATGCAAGGCCAACAGTAGATGTGGCCACACTTGGTTATCTTGGCTGTAAGGTGAAAATGATATAGGGTGAGAATTATCACTTGTGCTGAGTGATGAAAGTCAAGACTCGGTAGTTTTCGTCATTACTTTCAGTCATGTTCATACTTTCTTCTCTCACTTTTGCACTCAAATGCTGGACATTTGCACCTCTTGGGAATTTCTTTGCTCTTTTAAACACATGCAATATTTCACAGTGACACACAACTGCTGGCAGTTGCCACAAATAAGCCCCCAACAACTCTGAAGTCTTCACATTTATGCAACCCAACATCAATGACTACTAAAAACATTACAATCCATAAAGAATTATGTCCATTTGACTATCAATGTGCCAAGAAAAGACATGAGCCATAATTTGAGAAGAAAAGGCAATCTCATCTGCTTTCTTTTCTTCATTCTCTCTTTCTTGTATTTGTTTCTCAAAAGATACAAAACAGCAGTGACTTCTTGGCATCAAGTCAAACGGGTGGTCTGGGATTTGTGACATTCAAAAACTGCACATCTCCAGGTAGGGGAGGGGCTTGAGAGGCACGTATTACATGAAAACGCTTGCAGGGTGGGGGGGGGGGGGGGAGGGGGAGACTGCACTCACCAGCGGCTGGAGGGAAGAGGCAGATCGGGCAGGAGGGCATCTCGTGGCCCAGCATCCGCACCTGCTCTATCATATCCCAGTCCACCAGGGCGTCGGGGTCGACGCACTGCTGCACGTAGTCCCCGCTGGACTTCACCACAAACTGGCAGCTGGGGGAGGGTGAAACGTGTACAGCCCACAATTCAAGGCATGCAGGATCACAAGGGACAGTATTATATATGTTTACATGATTAGCAAGAAAAAAAAAAGAAAGGGAAAAAAAACCACCCCTGCTGTTTTGGGAATTCGTTTTTGTTGTTTATTCCATTTCTCTCATTTGTCAATTCAGCTAAATATAAAGTGTAGTTTAAAAGAATGTATGTATACATATAGTATATATGATTTGTTTCTTTAATCAAGACCAAGCTGTGATCAAATGAAGTTGATTTCAATTTTAGTTGAACTGATTGTCACATGAGCTCATATGACCACCTTCTTTGTTCTTTTGCATTGGGGTTAGTTTGTAGAAGCACTTTCTGAGTGCCTACACTTCCATATTCTAGTGAAAGAAAGTGCTTGGCATTCACAATGCATAAGTCACATTTCAATTTCTACACCTTCCTGAGGGTCATAAAGTGAGAATTGGTGACTACTGGTATCCTTTCAATCACTGACAAACCATGTGGATACCTCTGTGACAAACAAGATTCATATTCCAAACTTGGTGTTATATGACGACATGGATGGCCATGTTATGAAATGCTTGCCTCATGATAATACGAGGAGCAATTGAGGGTCAGTGGATAAGATTACAGACTATCAATCATGACGTCCCTGGTTCATGTCCCCTGGCAGCAGCAGTTATGCCTCTACTCAAGCAGAGCTTCCAACATTCCCACATCAAAACTGGGGAGAACCCGAAGCGCAATCAGAGAGATATTTTTGTGGTACGTGTACCTTATTAGGCAAAACTGATTCCAAAATCAGGAAGATCTTTATATCCTCATGTTAAGACAGGAAGAGATCTTGAAATTTTCCATGAGAATCATGTAGAATTAAGGAGACTTGGTAGCTCAGCCCTAAGTAGGGCACTCTATCCTCATTGCCTAGGCCTTCGGAGGAGACTTGACGCCGCTGGTCTCCTGGTATGTGTAGCTTGCTTACAAGCACTCATTCTTCCTTAGCAGTACCAGAAAACAAATTACAATACATATAATCTTAAACATCAATGACCATATTTCTCTTCTGGTCTGTCATAATCAGGGCCTTGAATGTTTCAAAACTGACAAGCCTTCGAGCAGGACTTACTTTGCCTGCAAAAAGTGATCCTTGTTGAAGCGGGGATGGCGGTGGCCCCATCGCGCCCGGCCACGCCAAGCGCCTCGTGACTCCTCCGTGTCCCGAGGAGAGAAGGTGAAGTTGATGAGGTGGTTCAGGTTAATCTTCTTTGGGCCTTGCGGAAGAGCCGAGCCAAACTCGGCCCTCTGATTCACCGTCACCTGAAACAGCAGGAGAAAAGGAATTATCTCAAGTATGCAAACAAAACGAAGAAGAAAAAATCCTCACTAATGAACATGGTCTGATATCAATGCTCAAGTGCTCATCACTGCCAAGATTTTCGTAACTATATTTTAATTACCAATGCTAATATCTTACATACTTCTACCATGTTACTACTGAAAAAGATGATAAAATAGAAGTAATGACTGTTTCTTCATTCTAATAAATGATTCAAATGCAACCCTGAAAACTAACCCAACATTTAGATATGGACCTAGAAGATGGGTTTAAAGCACTTCTTGTTCCAAGCAGCAATAACAGCAACCAAAGAACCAAATCTTCACACACAAGAGTTTTAAATGTTTCAAGTTAGGACAGATACAAAATTTGCTTTCTTCAGGACATGGACACATGGCACTGAATGGGAAGGCATTTCAAACCATAACTTGGTCAATCTCAGAGAAAGTTCAATATTGTACCTAGGCTGATGTTAGTTACTGGGTACTACTTTTATCTTCGTTTCTCATAATTACCTCATCGCGTCTGCTGGCAGGAAGACCTCTGTTACGTGGCCTCTTGTCCAAGGCCCGACTCTTCTGAGGCACCGGTCGGCGCGACTGACCACTGGCAGGGTCTGCCGGGCTGCGACCCTGTGGTAGGTCACGCCTACTTCTGTTGTTATGGCGGTGTGTCTTGCTGCCATTACCACGTCCATTTTCTGCAAGGCGAGATACAAGAGTACATATACAAGCTGATATCCACTCTCTTAAATATTACTAGAAGGTTCACCTGAAGCAATCAATTAAAGGCTCTCTCAAATACAAATGCATGTTGATATGTGTTGATTTTAATATGATACCCTCAACATCACTTTTGCGGTGAAACTAACATCGATCTATAAAGGTACAAAGGTACCTAGATGAATCAGAACTTACACCATTTGATTTAACATCGATCTAGTGATTCTAGAAACATTCCATATGTATAATATTTTACAAATTCTTCGTTTATTTTTTCTTCAGATTACTTGGATATGGAGATGCCCACAAAAAAGTCCTTCCAAACCAATATTCCTGATGTGACCTCATCTGTCAATCATCGCTGAAGTACTGATATGTTTAACAAAGGCAGTGTATACAACCACACGCGTGTGTCTTTACCATCCAGCCACACGAGTGTGGTTGCAGCCATAGCCCGAGTCATCGCTGGATACAGCCACACTCGTGTGTAATATACCTATCCACACACACGGAGAAGCTTTATATTGCGTAGGTCCTATCGGGGAACACGCTGTGTGTGGCCACATCAACACGCGATGTACCACCGCAAAGCGATGAAATATTAATAACCTACCTCCTAGATTAACCTCATTTATATCACTTTTTTCCTTTTACTTTTTTCATTTTAAACTCTATTCTCATTTCTTTTATTTGATATTAAAGATGAATTTAAAATCAACAGCAAAGTTACAATTGATTAGGGACTTTGATTTATGATTGATCATGCATCGCGTCGTTGGCCTGTACGTATTGAGACTTCCGCCTTCGTTTGGCTCGTCTCTCATAGCTGGCTTGCTCTGCATGCTATGCATGTGAACGGGTACTCGAAAATCACGCAGCTAGCTAGCAGCGCATTTTCTCTACCGCGTACACAGGCAGCTGGCGCCCGGGTCCGTGCTGGGGCGGGCGGCACGACTGCGCTGGCTGCAGCTGCTCTGAGCGATCGCTAGCATCCGAAGTCACGATGTAGGGCCTACCACCACTGCACCGGCAGTCTAGTGATGTCAATTCGAAGTCCCCCGATTTAGCGGCAGCTGTAACTTTGCTATTATGTATTCTAATTTTCTATTCGAATCTAAACCCATCGTATCAAGCAAATACAATGAGAATGGGGCGAAAAAAAAATATTTGTAAGAAAATAATGAAGTTATGAAAATGAGGTTACTTTCATCGCTTTGCGAGCAAGCTGGTTGTGTTGTGTTCATGTGCTTGACACGCACGACGGCAATCAGCTTCTCCGTGTGTGTGGATATACATGTCATTACACACGAGTGTGGCTGTATCCAGTGACTCGGGCCATGGCTACATCCATACTCGTGTGGCTGGATGGTAAAGACACACGCGTGTGGTTTTATACACTGCCTTTAACAAAAGACATTGGAATGCACCTTCCCCTCCACTCGTAGCTCAGCTGCCTACATGTTTCTGTGATGTGACTAACAAAAGACATGGCGCGGGAACATGCAAGTTAATGCCGAGTTGAGGAGAAGGTGCATTCCAATGTGGCAATGACGGTTTTGTGGATGGATGGGTGGATCGATTGCCCGGCATTGTTTGACCCTATTTTATCAATGTATTTATCTATCGTTGTATTGATATCTATCCAAGGCCGAGGCTCAAGGGCAAATTGTAATCTGTCTGGATCTACTGCAAACTCCAGAAATTAGTGCTTCACACACCGTTCACCCTACACGCTGGCACACTAGCTAGACTAGTTAGGCGGACTGTGGTGAATCTGCGCGAGCGCGCACTGGGGAGTGACTGATGGTCCCTGCATAATATAGATGCGGGCAAGCCCGCGCCGTTGATAGCATACGCGCGCTCATAATACAGCTACGTGTATTATGGATTCTGTTATGTAAAGGACTCTACCCGTGGAAACCGTCTTCGACCGCCGAAACCGGCACACAAACATGGGTACATGAAATGCTCACATATTTACCTTTACTCTTTGATTCACACGAATTGAGTCGTGCTGGTGAAGACACAATTTTCTTCTCCATATCCCTGCCTTCTTTGGCCATGTACTGAGTGACTTAGAATATACAATTTTGAGCGATAAACCGCTCCGGAGGAGACTTGGTTACGAGCGTACGACTGAGGAGACATGTTAGCTCTTCACTGTTGCGCCATATTGATGAAATGGAAGAAAAGGTCAACAGTAGACGAAGTGTACCACTGTAGAATGAGGTAAAAACAGACGTAAAATCGATGAAATGGGTCCAAACTTGTGCTATGAAGCACAAGTTTAACGCTGTCAGCAACTGGGGTGCTGAAAATGGCCAAATAGACCACAAAAATAAAGCCGTTTCCGACTTTCCAGATGAGGCGGTATTTCGCCAAGAAACCTTGCAAAAACAGGACGCGCACGTACGCGTACGTACGTAGGTCACCTACCACACCGACCCCGCGACCCTCGGCCTCGTCCTCTCCCCCCCCCCCCCCCCCCCCAATTTTAGGCACGTACTCCACCCATGTGCTGCATACTATAACAGCACCATTTTTGTCATTATTACAGGATATTGCGTAAATCAAAACAATGCGATAAGTAAACGAACCGAGAAAGAACAACAACAACCAAAAAAAGAGAGAATAATAATAATAAGCCGAAGGAAACCAGACAGACATGTTTTTTTATTTTTTTATTTCCGAAACAATAAAATCATAATACAAAATAAACAGATATCTCTCAGAACAATCCCTCCCTTTCCCCCTTCCCCCTTCTCCCCCCCCCCAGTATTCATCTTAAAGCTCTGATGGGTTATATATATATATATATAATTTATATATATCATTAAAAAGCATATATTCATCAGTTCACTTTGAATAATTCTACTATTTTACAGTTCAGAATCTACATACACGATTTGTAATTTCCTCATTGAAATTAGCAAGGCAGCTGAACTATAGACAAAGGCAGCAGATCACTGTATGATCATTTAATGTCACGATATATCAAACGTACGATTACAATTTTGAGAATTAGGTTTCGGAATTTCTCACAAAATTTTTAGGAGCATATACGGGTTTCTTTGTAAGTAGATTTATCACGTAAGTAGGGCCTAAGTAGGTACCATTAACAAGAAAATTTTTGTACATCATCGAATAAACATGCCTTGTGCTGCAATTTTAGGGAAAGAAGAGAGAGGGGGAAATGTGACTTTAAAGGATTCTTTCTTCCTGGTATAGTCATAGGTCAGGTTGTAAGAGGGAGAAAAAAGGAAAGGATCAACCATGGACCTACACAGGTCCATGGATCAACCAACAAAATACCATGCGGAAATGCAAGATAACGATTTTTAGCAAGGAGACGCTCTATGGTTTTCACCCACTCTGAACCACAGGCATAAAATCCTGCTCGCTTTTTGATAGAAACACGCGAACTGAAAGGGATCCCTTAAGCAAAAAGCACTTGACACAACAACAACAGCAACAACAAGCAGCTGATAGACATTCATTTCGACATTTCTTGCAACGGATTGATAAATTCCCCTTCATCGACGTAAATAGCCTATGATATAACACATCGATTACTCAGTGTCAGAGGTACAACCACGATTAAAGGGGTATTCCAGACGATTTTCAAAACTTCACATCATGCAATACATAATTTTTTCCCATTTCTGAGTACTAAGTAATAATTTCTGTTTTTAATTTCACTTTCTCTCCGAGATTTTGTTTTTCTGCTACCTACTGTTTTTGTATTTGACTCTGCTAAAGAGTGTTGTGTATAATGTTTTTTTCACTCATCTTTTTGTTTCGTTTTACTGATTATTCTCTGTAATATCCCATACGTTGATTGTACAACATTCTGTTGTTTTTTTGTACCGTGTATATCATACGGACTTGCTGAAAAACAGCCTAACGGCTGAGTGCAAGTATTTTAACCCGTGTTTAAATAAAACAAACAAACAAGCAAACAAACAAACAAATCAACAGCACCATGTGTAGATTTGTGGAATTTATTGTGGTCCTTGAGCAGCGAGAACCCTCGAGACTCCTGCTAAATTGGAAGTGGCCAAAGAGATACTCGTAAAATACGGGTACCATGCCACTGTCCACCTCATCATGCTAGATCGAATCTCATCCAAGTATGTATTCCCATACTTTTTTATCATGGCTACTATATAGTATACCATGTAACTATTCGGGCACTGAATAACTGGTGTTTATTTACGTCCATGAAGAGCAATTGATAATGTCTATCAGTTGCAATAAAAACAACTCAACGCACGAATCATTTCTTTTAAATTCGACAGTAACGTCACACATAATAGGGAAGAGGTGTAGTTGAAACGGTGTCCATGTTATATATACGGAACAAAGAAAAGTGAAGAAGATAAACACCTCAGGGACACCAATAGCATACTCATATGAATGTATTCCATAATATTAGTTGTACAATGGAGAGCACTTTATGTCCCTCCCCCCACCCGATATCATCCAGCTAAAATCCTCCGCAAGGTGATTTTGAAGTGATAGCGTCCCCATCATCAATGAGACTGAGTCATTCATATGATAATAACGTAGAGTTTCTGGTGTGAAAGAACATTGTCAGCGCACGCATAGAAACTTTTTCTCTCGATCTTTTTTTTTTTCTCGTTTAAATTTCTCATGAGATGTTATCTGCTTCAACACTGCAGATTGTAATATTTATAGATCAAATAAAGAGTGGGAAAAACACTCATTCATATGGAGAGTTTGTTCGCAAAAAGCGATAAGTCCATTTTTGAAGATTTTGAAGTAAAACATAATATATTCGCGGCATGAATTTTTCGCGAATTGTGAGCCGACAGCCTTTTTCGTGGCATGAAATTTTCGCGAAATACCACTGGCGTTCAATGCGTATAGTGTAAACAAAGACTTTCGCGTGCATTTTAATTTCGCGAATCTTGGCGCTCGCGAAATTCGCGAAATTAAAATGCACGCGAAAATTCCTCGTTTTACAAGTAATGTCTCTGTCACGAAGTACAAAATAATACCTTTTGAATGATACATCGGTCACTACATAAAGGTACATTTTTAAAGTTATGGTCAAAAGAAGCAAAAATTTTCTTTCTATTCTCTTCATTTTTCTTGACCTTTAATCGCAAATATCTCCATTTGGCAAATATGGACTTATCGGTTTTTGCAAACAAACTCTTCATATAAATAAGTAACGAAATTGTCTCTTTCTTCCTCTCTTTCCACAACAATAGAACATTTTATCCCTCTTGTGGTTCGATGACATTGCTCCTGCGTCTATTGCTCCCATGAAGTATATCTACCCCTGAGCCAAGCATAAAATCTACCTACAAACGTAACCCTAACCCTAATTCTAATCCCATATCAAACTAAAACTAAAACCTTATCACAACCCTAACCCTATAAGTCTACCCGAATTTTTATTAAGTCCTTGGAGAAAATAAGACCAGATCAATAGTCGCAGGAGCAAATGTCGTATCACCAAATTTCTGATACGACAAAAGGAAGTACAAATGTAAGCAAATTAAGAAATAAAGCATTTTTTTTACCCCCTTCTTCAACTTTTAAAACGTGTAAAGAAATAAAATTATATTGACCATTGACGTGTAATATCTTTATGACGTACGCAGCTCCCAGGGCGGTTGGCTTTCGAGGGCTACACGTCATGACTGTAGTCTTACGTGTTATACCTTTCATCCAATCAGGATGCTTCGTTTCTTTGTCGTCCTTGAGCGCGCGCTGTGTACGAGTTTGTGAAGAATATGCCAGCAATAATTATTATAAATGAGAGCAATACGGTACCTGAAAGTATTATCAGCATGCTGTTAGTCGGACAAAGTCATACTGCTTCAAACGTCAACCACGAATTTGGAAAGGCAGGTCCAAGTGCAACGCAAGGGTCAAGTTAGGAAAACAGTATTCACTCGGGGTGCGAGGAGGATTAGCGGAACGAGATCGTCTGTCTCTCAGAGAGGCGAGGAGCTAACCTCCCTTTGCGTGATTCTCGTATCTTCTCTGGCTAGAAATTGGTGAGTATATACCGAAAACTATTGGCAGTTTTTACTATGGTAAAAGCAAACATTGTACAAGTTTGCCTGTCTCTCTTTCTAGTTCTTTGTGGTGGTATAACATGTTTCAAAGAGGGAAACAGAGTTAAAGGTATATTTATAATCGACCTTATATAATCATTCTTTATGGGGGTTGGGAGTGGTCGGGTCTTCCTTATCATTTTGATCTAAGAAACAGCTTGCAGGGTTTTTTTTTTTCTCCGAAATTCATTCATACAATATCATCCTTGATCACTAAGAACTATGATTGTATGTGTAGGCCTAAATGTACACCGTTTTCCATTCAGGTCATTAATTTGATGTCAAATACCTCCGAGGGCCCTGAATGTATACTGACAATTCTAATTACTTAGTATGTAGGCCTATACTGTATATTCACTACGAATATTCTTTGCTCTCACAATCCTTGACTGCATCCAAGATTCTGATGTATCGGTTATTGTCAAGCCATCTTATCTTCGATTCCATGTTTCCGAGAAACGCACCATTTCATTTGTATCATCCATAAGGGGTAGGGGCCTAATGACTTTCGTTTACCTCTCGTAAGAACTTTAGTGGCTCAAAATACATTCATAATGCACAGGCCATACATTTTTCAATTATTCAGGACTGCAAAAAAACAAAACACCCAACAACAACAACAACAACAACAAAACAGCACTCTGTCGCTGAATTCTTTTAAACGCAAGTTGAAATTTTTTCTTTTTGAGTCCTTATTATGCCGAGGTAGTGTTTCTAATTCATCAACGACAATTTCAAGTATCATCCCAAGATAATGAATTGAATGTTTTGTTCTGTTTTGTGATTAGCAAGCTCAATTTTTCAGCTGTAGGGAATCGCCAGCTATTCCGTGACACTGTCTTGCTCATCTTTTCTCCTATTGCTCATTATCAGTTTGAAGGCATTTCAACATTTGCAATTATAAATGTTGCGTGTTTTATCTGGGTGTGTGTGAGTGTGTGTGTTTACGCTTTTTTTTTCCTGTTCTGTCTGTTTTGTAATGTCTATCCTGAATTACGTCTGCTTTTACTTTTGTAATCGAGAAAGTCAGTTTTGCATAAATTGCGCGAGTTGTTCACTATAATCGCATACACAGGCATCGATTTTAGTGGACCTCTCATTCTCTTTTCTCGGATATATTATAGATAACGCTATCGTAAGTTTGGTTTTAAACTCTGTAGGCCTACTTATTTTTAATAAGTTGATTAGGTAAACTAATTATCTCAATCCTCAGTCAACCAGGAAATAAGCACAATAAGGTAGAATATAAATCCCAGAAATGAAGTATGTGTCGTCTAGGATAAGGTAAAATAAACCTGACAGAATAACTCTTCTTACCTAGATCAAACCTTGTTCGTCAGTAAACTATTAGTCATTCTGTCCCAGTTGGTACAAAGCAGGGTTTAAAGATTGTTTTCAGTCTACAGGGTCATGCGCCGGAAGTCACACCTTATGCAGTTTTGAGACCTTCACCACGATGGTAGTGATGATTTGGTATAAATTCATATCAAATGACATGCTTGAAAATCTTCAGTTTTGTCCTTTTTGATAATTTTGACTTTGATTATTTCTTTTATCGTGTTCTTATTTATATATACGACTCTATAAGAACCTTGTGAATACTAGTACTGACTTTTTACTTCAGGCTATGATGATAACATGACATGATGCAAACGAAAGGAACAATCAAATCAAGTGGGATAGCCCTCTTTGATTTGAATATACACGTGAAAGTATTTTGAAAACAAATTTACGAGAAAATTTTGAACGTCCAGTGCTATAGTTCTTACACTTTAACCCTGTATTTATTTTCTTTCGTTATTTCAACCGGGAGCATTATTCAGTCACTTAGACAATATTTCAGACTTACGTTTTATCAATGGCAGGCGAACACTATTCTCTGCATGTATTGAAATTAAGAAAATTCACTTGACCTTAAATTTTGGAAAATAATATCGGCGTCAATTGAAAAACGAGAACATGGTGTTTGGTAATTATTGCATGTATGTCTTTTCAACACACAGTGTTACCAATAGCCCTGTAGAAATATCGCTATACACTGATAAAATCGATAACTTTTTGACCGTCATGCTCACTCTTTATTTACAATCGATGTCGCTCAATTTGCTCTTTGCAATTTGCAGTTGCCCCCCCCCCCCATCTATTTCTCTCTCATTCCGCACGCATTAATGTTTCCATTATGCTCTCATGCTTCCGAATATTCTTATTTTCTATACAAGACTCCAGACTAGAATATTCTATAGGCCTATACAGGATCGAACTAAAACCCCAAATGCAAATCCAGTGTCGGTTTGATAATTTGTGCAGCATTTTTTTTTAAAATCCCCTCACGCCCCCCCCCCCCCCCACACACACACAATACAAAATTATACGCTCCCACGCTCACGCATGCACCAAGGCAAAAACTGATATCAATATTATACAGTGTATTGTATATATAGCCTCTATATCTTTTTCCATTCGTCCGTTGAGAACATTCCATTATTGGGGTGCCCCCCTTTTTTTTTGGGGGGGGGGGGGTAGGTGACGGAGAAAGTACTTTCGGTCATTAACGGTTTTGTAACGTCCATTTTATGAATGTCCATTGAACCTTGACACCCAGTGGTCAAGGTAGTAGTTAACGTTCCTTTTCGTGGAAAATGCGAAGCACTCAGTGGTCCCCGTGGATGATTGTTGAGAGTAATATGGCATTCCGAACACAAATAATTTGGATACCGATACACACTGGCCGTAGTTTCATGGCCAATTTTGAGTTATATCTTGCTCAGTTGACGGGAAAATAAACAGACTGCAAATCGCCGACGGTCAGCAGCAAACACGGAATCAATAATGTCTGGACACTTGTGATACAGGAATATTTCAGCCACGAGATTGGTATAGGCAGATATTGCAGCAGACTTTCCGTGCAAACGTGAGGGCATTTTTTTCAATTCAATTCAATTCAATTCGTTTATTTCCATTTCAATCACAATAAAAACAACATGAAGCATTCGGTGTTACAGATGAACATAAAAAACAATGACATGTAAAAGAAACCACAACAACAACATCAGAATTACAGTCATGAATTGTTCCAAAATACAAAAGGCAACAAGTAAAATGGTAAAAGGTGTACACTTTCTTTTAATTCTTGTTCCATATTCCATATCTCATGCAAGTTTTATATTCCATTTGATTTCAGAAAAAAAAACTTTAAACACAACAGTCAATTTGAATCGAAATTGCTTAAATGTATAAGGACATAATCAAGTGATGTGTAATGATATTATGATATTATAAGGAACCTACTAAAAAGCAAAGCTTGTAGGAGGTCAGGTTCCAAAGATAATATAATATAAGCGTTATGGTGTGAGCAAATTTACATCTAATCTAAATCTGCACCACCACCTGCTATCACGAGGTTTGTTTGAATGAATGAATTTAACACATAAAACATGAGAGACGAATTCTTAATGGACTTTTGAAATGTCTAAACTAATCGATTTTCTTTTTTATAATGGTCCTAAGATCAATTTGTTTTATACTGTCATAAGTAATCATTAGTCGAAAGACTGTTTTCAGGAGTACTTCTTTGATTATACTGTAATAGAATGCCCTCATTGCAATCATCTTATCTTAACAAAATAAAATATAAAAGACATTGCTTTGAATACAAATCAATATCACGTCATTTCTTCTTTCTTTCTTTTTTTACAATTCAGTTATACTTTATTTCCATCCAGACAGGTAATACATAATAACAGGTAATACATAATAATATAAAGTATATATTTGACAAATTATCTAGTCTGCTGATGTGTATTATTTTATCAGAAGGTCCTCAACACGTCCTCTGTGTGCTTCAATCTGAGAATTCAAGAAGAATGGAATTAAAAAAACACACCAATAATTATCATTTATTGTTCTGTGAACAGCTGCGCCGAAGAATAGAACAATGCTGCAAATTCTTGGCGTAGTCCTCCTTTTGGCGGTGTGCCTGATGGTGTGCGTGCGTCTACGGTACCCAACGATACTCAGCGACGCCAACTTCATCCTCACCCAACTGCGCAGACAGCACACCCTGTCACGGTACGCCAAGATGGCGATACCGTTTACGATCGTCGATCGCTTTGAGGAGCACGCCGCTCAAACTCCCGAACGGGCGATGCTCATCTTCGAGGACAAGACGTACAGCTATGACGACATCAACCGGAGAGCCAATAGGATTGCTCGGATGGCCCAACGCCTTGGGTTCAAACGAGGTGATAAGGTGAGTGACATGAATATTAGAGAGAGAGAAAGAAAGTAGTTTTTTGACAGATTAATAATCTCTCCTCAAACGAGATCGATAAGGTGGCAATGAGGGGAAAACTTTAATAGGACCTCGTGGTGGAAAAGAACACAAAAGTCATTTGAAATGTATCGAAACTGCAATAATACCTTTATTACACCATTATAGTTAAAGCCAAAGTTGAATATGAATATCAATTTTGGTTTCAAAACAAACATGTCAGAACAGCACGTTTGTATGTCAAAAAACGACCTATATCTCAGAACCACTGACAAATGATAATATTCATCACAGTTATAATAATTATGCCACCTTTTTATGGATCTTAAATTATTATATTGCTTTTGATGGAAGAATCAACATTTACATAATATTCCTGGGTCAGTCACATTCCGGAGATCAGTTATGCAAATCAAGTAGAAATTCAATCGTTTTGCATCGCTAATAGTTAAATAGGCCCTATATGAAGAAGCACATACATGACAGCTTCGAGAACGGCTGTTTAACCAGGGAGGTGGGAACACCTCCCTGGTTAAAGCAAAATGGAAAAGGCTTGTGCGGTCGAGCGACATAGACTTCTCTCAATGGTCACGATTGTGCTTTTAAAAAATGCATTCTTCTACCAACTGCCACTTTAAAATCTTAGTATGACAGCGGTGAAGAGTGACCCCAATAAAATATTCGCAAGGTGCGTCTTAGGTCAAGGCTAATCGCATCGTTACACATCAATTTCAAATAGCTCATTCTTGTCAAATAGCATCCCTTTCGCTAAAACTATACAATCATTTGCAGCATGTATGCACGTGTTCCCGGGGTAGGATTCTAACCATTACCCTCTTTTCAAGAATATTTATAACCCTCTTTTATCACATTTGATTTTTTTTTCTATACGACGTCTGTTGGCATTGAGCAAAATTTTGGCGCGTGCGTTCAAGTGACGCGTGACCATGCATGCAGGTCAATGCCACCAAGCGGCAACAAAGTGAAATCCAAACATAAATTGAAAATGGCATTTTTTTTTTATTGAACGGCTGCTGCGTATACATCCAGTACCATAAAGCCAGGTAGGCCTATTAGTATCCGGAAACGTTTTGCACCATGTAATGATTCGGATATTATGTTTAGGACACATGATGATAGCGTCATGTAGCTTTGCACGTTTTCATTTCAAAGAGAAAAAGGCGCGATGATGATAATGCCAGACGTTTCTAGGAAAGGGAAAGTGATGACTGCCTTTCTTTAAGGCTATTAAAAAATGGTATTTACCGCGGCTTATCAGAGGTTACGTTTTTTTGTGATATTAATGATGAATTGCCACCTTTGCAATAAAAGCACGTCATGGATGTTCACGATTGGAAGAACCGTAATCTCGTTGATTTCTTGATTTATTTCTGCACAATCATATCAATCGTTATCAACTTTTATGTATCAATTTTTTTAATTTTCATTCTACGTATCTATTATCATGAATCTATCTTTTCATCTTTCTTATTATATCTATCTATCTATTGTAATAATGCGGAGAAATTGGGAGGATTAGGAGGGGGGAAAAGCAAACAAACAATAAATATTCGAATCTTGCAGGCAGGCAGATTTTTATCAAACATGTCCACATGCTATTCCATTGAAGAACTGTTGACGATCATTCCTTTTACGTGAAGGAGAAAGGATTGGAGTTTTTGACCTTTGATTGACGTTCTTGTTTTGTTTTTTGTTTTGTTTTGCTTTTTTTTTTCTCACGTGCCCCTCGACAGGTCGCACTTTTCGTTGGCAACGAACCAGCGTTCATCTGGACTCTACTGGGATTCTGCAAGCTGGGGGTCACCTGCGCTCTGCTCAACGTGAACCTTCGATCCAAGTCGCTCCTCCACTGCTTCGAGATCAGCGGGGCATCGACTCTCGTCACCTCGTCAGGTAAGGATGCCTGGACCAGTGGTTTGTGTCCTCTTATCTCTTGTATCTTTGTTTTACGTCCGCCAATTATTCCGTTGACTGTCCTTGCAAGTCGCCTCTGAAAAGCAATTTTTATAGAATGTATATGATTGAGGAATTTCATGGCTACGATTTTACATATTCCATAGCTTCTTTGGATATCGCGACCAAAACCAATGTCGTTTGTCGCGAACAAAAGAACAGTAACTTAAATTGTTAGTAATTGCCGTATATTCTGACTTTGGGTAAAACAAGAATTCAGCCCATTCTGAGTGCACCGAAAAGCCACCGACTTTATTCGATCCGACCAACTTTTTCAAAATCATAAACTAAAGCAACCAGAATAGATAGACCCTGCTTTGAAAGCAGAAAGCTGCGGGTTGCAAGTCGAAATCCAGGATCGCGTCGCATCGTGTGCATTTATAGCCTCGTGACACTATAATTCCACGAAGTTCATCTAGGAGTCATTTGCGAGTTCAGAATAATTCTACACACTCCATCGAGGCCATTACTACAGGAGCATGATTAATTGTTAGTTATAAATACCATCTCAGCGTAAAAGATAATATTATACAAAGGGGGGCTTGAGCATCTCAGGGGTAAAGCGAAGAACGTGCATGTAGCCCTTTGCCCCATGGCGGTCATAGATCGCATAGTTGGCGTTGCACACGTGTGTAAGCCACGGGCATGTTACTGCGGAGTTGATTCTGCGTCTCTATGGTGAATCACTAAGGATGATGAAAATGATGAATTTAACAATCATAACAATGCTCCGGCGTGCATGAATCTTGGCAAGTTGCATCAGGGACTGGTCGTGAAGATGAGTTTCTTCGTAGTAGTAGCCTCGTGACCGAGCATGTGCATTAGCAAAGTTTGGCAGTGAAGCAGTCACATGGGATAAATTACTCATTCGTCGATCCCCAACCCTGACATTATTGCTTTCACGAAGAAGCATTGTGTGATTGGGGGGGGGGGGGGGTGATTGTATTCAAATACTTACTGCAAATCACTAATTTTTGTTTCTATGAAGGCCATTTCGCTGATAGTAACTGAAAGTTGTGAGCAAAGGGAACCGAAGCCAAACGAGCCCTCGCCCTCTGTAGCGGCTCGACTCAGTCCCGGGTAATGACCCCCTGCTCGCTTCTCTTACAAAAATATATTGTGAGACAGCAGAGACTAACATTCTTTCATTGATACAATCCCAAGATAAAACTGGTTTTGAATTAATACAAAGAATGGCTGTTGAGTTCGATTCCACGGATGGAGATGTATAACTGCTTTCATAAAGTTTATATTGCCGTATTTCTGTTATATCATTGTTGAACATATTATTGTATATTTTCATTATATCATATTCAGAATAATTTTATTTATATTCGTGATTATATTTATTTGTGTGTAAAGAGTCTGCGACCAATCTTTGTGTATATTTTAATACATATATACATGTCAAATTGAAGAAATCTATGTAAGCTATAGATATCTATCTAATCTGTTTATCAACGCTGTCTCTTCTGACGGAGGGCTGTTTAAAGGTACAGTTTACCTTTGGGAGCAGTAACATAAAAAAAAATGTTTGAGATATCACATATCGATGCATAATGCGTACGTCAGTTGTATCACAAAACATCCTACCATATAAAAAATTTGCAATAAAGCCTAAAATATAAGGAGATATCACTATTTTTCTCAATAAACCGTAACCGTGGTAGACGGTTTAGTCGAGAAACATCTTTTTTATTTTAACTATTGATCACATTTTTTTATATATATTTAACAATACTTAACATTAATTATACTGATTCAAATTTTTACCTTGGTTCTTTCTATCCCTAACTCACATTCTAGAACTATTTTGAAGCACTAATGCTGGGTTTTTGTTTTATCAGCAAATGGTAAATTATGCCTTTAACGCGTGTATATAGGGCAGTTTTCAAGCATATACCCTTTCTGAATTTAAATGTTGGGATGATCAATCCGAAACTAATTGGTACCGAATCGAGTGTCTGCGCCTTGTGTTTTGGGCATCGCCCAACTCTGGCGGTGCGCCAGCAACGTGCCTGGTGCGCTCCCCATGGGGGTAATCTCTGTATAACGATGTCAATAAATGGAATGCTTTCATAACTACCCGCGGGAGCAGTGTAATAGTTGAAAAAGTGATGAGCAATAAAACAAGTAGCAGTCATCATGTATCACTCGCAATTTATGCAATAAATCTTTTTTTCGGTATAAGAAAAGATCAACGACAAAAATTTACACCGATATAAACATAGTTGATCCCCGTGGAGTCACAAAGTATCATAGTTGTTTGGCATCGCGATGAAAGGCGCATGGAAAGTGGCACCGAGAACTCACTCGTATAGGTATACATAAACGCACACTCACACTCATCCCCCCAACACACACACACACACACACACACACACACACACACACACACACACACACACACACGTACACACACACACACACACACACACACACACACACACACACATACACACACACACACACACAACACGGACACACCCATTTTCATTACCGCAAAGAAAAATTATAACAAGTCACTGATGCCATAGAGGGTATACTGGTATATGCGTTGGGATTCATAATAATGTGCTCTCGTTGTGTGTGTATGTGTGCTTGTGTGTGTTTTCTTTTTGTTTGTCTGTTTATTATACACATTGTACCACGATAAACTTCTGATCGTCTGAACAATTTTAGGTCTTATTTCTGTTATAAATAGGGGAGTTTGATCGAAGTCTTCACGTTATATTACATTATACACCTGTAACTGAAACATTAACAATAATTAACCATGCACCTAACCGCAACAGGTCAGGGCATATTGCATCATCCGATATAAACAGAAAAGGTTTTCATGGGAACAAAGGAAGATTGGACGATTATCTTCATTTTCCATTAAAAAAAATCCAAATTGGGACTTATTGTTTGAATTCTACAGTTAATACGCTAATGCCAAAATTGATCAAGTCTCATGAAAGTTGATGGAAGGGCATAGAAAAAGAGATAGCTTGGTAAAGTTTGAAATTATTGAGTCAAACTCCTCTATTGTACTCTTTCTCAATATCGTAATCATATCGCAGGAGATGGGTCATCGAAACACGTCGATGACATCCGACCCGAGTTGAAGCAGAGGTCTGTATCCGTCTGGACCTTGGATCCGGGGTTTCCCCTGCCGTCCGAAATCACCGATGACGACACCAATTTACCACGTGGCGTCAGAAATGGCCTCAACATACGAGACGCGTTCGCGTACATCTACACCTCGGGAACGACTGGTAAGTGACGGGGAGGAAATATTGTGGATTTTGATGATTCGACCGGGTAAACTATCACATTGTTATATTTTTAAAAGTTATATTATCATTAATACGACACTGCAGTTGCCAAAATGCTTCCTTCCGTTCAGTTTTATCGATTGCATATCTGCGTTTTAGCAGAAATGGGACAGTAAGTTAGTATAAGCATACATCTCTTGTTGAAGAACGCGTGATTACGTAATCAAAGTAACGTTTAGTACGCGCATCAACCTGTGCAGCTAACAGTCGTCGACGGCTGTTTTTGGTTTTGTTTGTTTGTTTGTTTGTTTAAACGCTTGAGTACAAATTGTCGCAGTGCACACTCATTGTCTAAGCTTACCGCCCATGATTCTGTAATTGAGAAAAAGAAAGGATCTATACACGTATTGCTTACTAGTACTTTGTTGTTTTCTCCTTCCAGGCTTACCCAAGGCTACTCGACTCACCCACTTTAAACTACTTGCCGGTGGATTTATGCTCGATTCCTTCCAGATGACATGTGATGACGTCATGTACATCACGCTTCCGCTATACCACATCTCGGCTCTCTTCATCGGGCTCAGCAACGTCATCAACAACGGTGCGTACACGGACACGACTTCGACAACACGATAGACAATTTAACGTATTGATGACATACTTTAAAGGGAGCGTATAATTTTGGTTGAGACCTAACTTTAGGGGGGGGGTTGTGTGTGTGTGAGATAACGAGAAACCTCTCATGAAATATGAAAGAGCATGTAATTCCAAGAGGGATTCAACGTTTATTTGATGAAAATTGGATTCAAAATGGCTGAGATATCTAAAAAAGAGCTTTGTTTTTGGATGTCTCAGCAATTTCAAAACCGATTTTCATCTAATAAACTTTGAATTCCACTTAAAATTGTATGCTCTGTACTATTAATTCATAAGTGGTTTCTTAATATCTCACAAAAAGTTAAAAGCCAAAGTCTCGTCTTCACCAATACTATACAATCCCTTTAAGCTCTGATGGTGACGGGGTTCCAACGGGGTCATCCCACGAGACCGACATCCACGAGTCATACAGCCCACAAGTTCGACATTGAAAACAGCTCCATGAGTCATACAGCCCATGAGTTCGACACTAGGCAAATAAAGCGCATGAGTTCGACACTAGGTAAAAACAGCCCACGAGTTCGACAGATACAGCACGGGGCTAAATGTGTCGGTCTCGTTGGCCTTGTTTTCTTAGTGTTGAACTCATGGGCTGTATAACTCGTGAACTGTAACTCGTAGGCTGTATGACTCATGGGCTGTATAACTCGTGGGCTGTATGACTCGTGGGTGTCGGTCTCGTGACGTGCACCCGTTCCAACAACCACAAATCACCATGAAAGCTGTCTGTGTCTGCATGGTGATTATTTGCCAGTAATATACTGGAAACCCGGATTACAAATTAAACAAGTAACTTTCTATCGCCTTCAGCACCCAATCAGATAGTCCTGTCGAAATGAATTCTGTTGACCATTTTCTCTCTTTTTTTTTACAGTTTTCAGCTTGACATTGTTTCTGATATTGTCACATTCTCTGACGTCATTGTGATTAATATGGTCTTAATGGGGGTGGGGAGGAGGTACTTGCAGAATTTAATGCAGGCACCTTGTAGCTTCTTTCTTTCCATTTTATAGACGTAGAGACACTGCGGTCGGAGACTGTCAGTATCGGCATCTACTTCTACTGTTTGCTCATTATACTACTAAACTATGAATCGCAACTTTTGCGAAAGAAGCGAATTAAGATCTTTTTTTTTTAAGTAAGTGAACATAATACAACTTTATATCTCATGCGAAATGTAAAATTGACTTCATTTTATGACATGTGACGGTTTCTTACAGGAGCTACATGCGTGCTGCGCCGGAAGTTCTCGGCGTCGAAATTTTGGATCGACTGTCGTAAGCACAACGTCACCATGTTTATGTATATCGGTGAACTGTTTCGTTACCTCATCGCTCAACCAAAGGTGAGTTTACCTCTAAGTTTTGAGATCCTTCAACGTTCAAACATTTCGTAAGACATTCATATCTCGATGAAAACATAATCAATCGTTGCGTGGAATACATATTCACTAACCACTCAGCATAAACATATTTATAGAATCCCTTATGCCTTTCATAATTCTTTGAAATAAAAGCACTATCATTTTTTTTCTTTATCAGCAGCAATCAGTGATTCAATTTGATTCTTTCTGGTTATCCACAGATTCGTGTGCCTATTACATACAGGTGTGCTATTTAATATTATTTGCAGGGCTCGACACTTTGAAAATTTGGTGGCCCAAAAAAGAAATGTAGACTACTAAGTGACCCGAAATAAAAGAAATATAAAGAATTCATTTTGAACTTTAGATGCCCGATCGGACCACCAATTAGCCTTTTGAATTGTTCGCATCAATTTTCAATGGCCCCGGACCACCGTTAATGTTGAGACTTGTTATAGGCAAATGTGCTTGAAATATAATATGTCTGTTCGTGTGACCTGTGTCACGTACGCCATCACCACCAAACAACTGTATAATAGTAGTCATCATTGTCATAAAAATTACTAACATCATCAGTTTCATCATAACCATTGGCAGCGTCCAACACGACCACTATACGTCACTATCAATAGCTAATCATCACCATTAACCCGTTCCATACGGGAACCTGGTGGCCTGTGTATTAAGTCTGTGGGGATTTCAGAATTCAGTATGGAATGGTCAACAAAGTCAACTCTTAAAAATGTGACTCTGTCATACTCAATACCGTTTACTTCCTGTCCATCACAGACGGACAAGGACCGCGTCAACAACGTGCGGCTCGCCATCGGCAACGGGCTCGGCGCCGACATCTGGCAGGAGGTGTGCGACCGCTTCGACATCGATCGCATCGTCGAGCTCTACGGCGCCACCGAAGCCAACTTCGGTCTCATGAACGTCGACAACACAGTGGGCTCAGTCGGACGTTGGTCGCCACTTCTTCAGGTACTATACCTATGACTTTCACTTTTCTTTTTCTTTTTTTTAAACTTATCATTTCTTTGGGAGGCAGTCATTTGGCAGAGCATAACTATACATGGCGCTTTACACTGCAAAAAGTCCGGTGTTAAATAGTGAACACCGAGCTGGTGTTAAATTTTCGGTGCTCATTTATGATGTTAAATTAACACCTCCGGGTGTCATTTCCAAATATAAAACTGTTTTTTGAAGAGTTTCTTAGTAACTGCACTTCTTGTTGATTTTTAATTTAAACAAGACAATCAAGAATTTTACATTAAAATACTAGATTTTTGAAAAAATGTGAAAATAAATTCGCACCACAGTAACACCAGCTGGTGTGGTCTCTTATTGAAGCTGGACGGGTGTTAAACCATTGATATTAACACCAACAAATATCAAATCAACACCATGTGGTGTCATTTTTGAATTAACACCAGTACAGTGTCAAAATATCACCAGGTACAGTGTCAAATTAACACCACGAAGTGTCAGGTGAACACTTTTCAACGCCATCACAGTGCATTTTCTACACCTGTGGGTGTGGTCCTCTATTAACACTTGATCGGTGTTAAATTTAACACCCATGGTGTTAAATCTAACACCAATGTTTTTACAGTGTATGATTACTGCAACAGAGGTTTATCACAGAGCAAACATAACACCAGCTCGTTTCCTGCAGTATTTAACCTCGTGCATAAAACGTAAGTTTGAATGCAGGCTTCGTTGGATGTATTTATAAGGAAGCTATGAAAGCGTTCCTATTTATAGGGAGGCTTTGCTTATGTGTATAAGATGAGAACCCAGTGTAAATCTGTACCCATCCACATTGGTTTTGTCTTTTCATGATCTTGAGCGCATAAAAGGGAGACTGAAAATTATGTATTGTATGATGAATGTGTTACCGTTATATTATCAATAATCATCCCATTTCCGTATTGAGAAAATGATGCCCTGTACCTCCAATGATATATTTTATGTGTTACAATGTACTGTATACTTAAAAGTTCCAGTACATTAGTTTTGCCAAAGAAAGTCTGCTATGAGAGTAGCTTGGTTCTCTTCAAGGACAATTACGTATACTCCAACACATCAAATACGAAATTGAAATGACTTTAAATTAGCACAGAGTTGTTAAACTTAACTCAGGTTATACGTTCTTACAAAGTATGCATTGTTTCCTTTCTGTATACAGTATTTTGTATTAGGTTACGATACTCAACTTTGTGTTATACGTTCGGCAATTTTACAGTCCGAGTAGTAATTTTGAAATGGCCATTTTGTATATATGAGTGATGACAAATTGTGATGATCTATATACTATTTGTTTGTTTGTATGTATGTTTGTTTTGGGGTCGAGTGGTTTTCCAAGAAGATATATAATTGGCGACTATTATACAGTATGATAGGTCTCTAGTTTTTACATTTCAATTTGGAAAAAGGATTTGGAGTCACTTTCGGTGGAAATTGTTTTGACAGCAACAAACCTAACTGAGGGCACATTCATTGTGTAGAATCGGAAGTTATGCATATTTTTATCGTTTGCATGACTCTCTAATTATTTTGTAGGCGATATGCAAGATTGAGTTGATCCAGTACGATTATGAGACGTCTCAGCCAATCAGAGACGAGCAAGGGAGGTGCATACCAGTGGCGCCAGGTAGGTAGAGGGACTTTTTTTGACGTCACAGCCTTCTACACACGAGACAAACTCAGTACACACAGAATGTCAAACCAAAACTATGAACACGCTCATTTTCATTGAATGCGTACATATTCGCATCCCGTTTCAATCGAAGTTAAACACACACACACACACACACACACACACACACACACACACACTCACACACACGATACCCTGAAATACTGACAACAATGTAACCTTGGTCGTTATTTTCTCGTCTGCTTTTTATATAAACTGCTTTTAAATTCGAAGTCTCTCAGAATATTCCTGAAATAGAAGCGAATATGCGACGGATAGAATTTTGTGCAATCATAATATCCGGTACACATAAAAAGAGGCTCTTATACCTATTTTTTGTGTGTGTCTTAAACGTATCTAAATCTCAATTGAATATTGCCACATGAAGACAGTGAGAACTCTGTAGGCCTAATGATGGCTTAATCTATATTTTACACTGATAAGCATCGATTTTGTAGAATTGCGTCAGCTTTTTTTAACGTCAATCTTTCTAACTTTTAATTGCATTATATACCTTTTGACATTGTATGTGTGTTTTAGGTGAGACGGGACTCTTGATATGCCCGATCAACCGGATATTCCCACTCGAGGGTTACGTGGGTTCCAAGGCCCTGACCGAGACGAAGCTAGTCAGGAACGTGCGGCGAGATGGCGACGTCTTCTTCAACACCGGAGATCTCTTCGTGCGAGACGCGAACTTCAACCTGTTCTTCAAGGATCGTATTGGTGACACCTTTAGGTAGGCGTTGTGAGGAATGCACGCGCCGAGTGTGAGCGCGTTTCGTTGCGATCGCATAGATCGGCACTTTTTGTAATATAAGAACGTAAAATGACGTAATTGGGTTTGTCCGTTGTTCGACGTTTTATTCATTTACCAATTCACTTATTTGATTTATTGATTCATTCACGTATTCACCCAATCAAGTTCCGTTGATACACTGGATAATAAAGACTTAAAAGTATGAGGCAGCCCTCTACAAAGCCCTCCATTACATAAAAACACAAAAAAGTACAAGATGTATGATTAGAACCATCATTATGTGCAGAAGCAGCCAAGTTGCTTGATTTCCAAACACAAGGCAACATTTAATTCATAAAATATTTTCAGTGAACATATATTTTGAAAATATATTGAATAATTATACACTCAATGATTATGTCACCGTTGTCTTGCAGGTGGAAAGGTGAAAACGTGGCGACCACTGAAGTGGCTCAAACCCTGAACGAACTGCCAGAAATTCTGGAGGCGAGTGTGTATGGCGTCACCGTACCGGGTAAGCCAGCGCAAATTATTATTATTATTATTTTTTTCATATTAGTCCCATAATCTTGATAAATTCAAGTCATATTTGAAAGCTTAATTCTGCATTAAATCATTTCATCGCAGTACTCAAACACTAGTGTAATTTGCATTTTAACAGCAACAAATTCAAACAAAATTGCTGCTATAAAATGCATATTCCTGAGGGCGCTATCATGTCTAAATAACAGTCAGAGTAGCTAAGAACGGACAATCCGTAATGTAATTTTGGTAGTTTATCCATTAAAAAAAAATGTATGCTTCGTCATGTTTTATGCCTTCGTTAGGCATTTTCACAATTCAAGACTTCTCAGATGTTATTCTTGTCATTTCAATACTAAATGCAGGGCATTATGGGAAGGCAGGGATGACCGCCATAGCCCTCAAAGATGGCGAAGTCTTCAATCCCCGCGCCACATACAAACATGTGACATCCAGCCTACCAAACTACGCTTGTCCGCGATTCGTGCGCGTTTCGGCACGGCTGGAACATACGGCCACATTCAAACAGAAGAAGACGCAATTGGTGCAAGAAGGCTTCAACGTTCAAGTCGTCAGCGATCCCGTTTTTGTGTGTGACCAGAACGCACAAACTTACGTGCGCGTAGACGAGCAAATTTACGCAAATATTCTGAATGGAAATATACGGCTTTAGGATGTATTTAACAATACATGACCTAAAGAGCAGTGGCTTCTTCCTCTGACGTATTACATAGTTAAATGAAGGATGCAGACAAAAGATTGATAAGATCTGACGTTGTGACGTTGCGACTGAAACGAGACTATGTCAGAACAAGGAGTGACATCAAGTATGGGTGGCTTCCTGTTTCCATTACACCTGCGTTCTATTGGTAATGGTACAATTTTTTTAAAATAAACCAATTATGTTATGGCACCTAGCCAAATGATTGGCTTAGAGCTATCACATGACCAATCTTTTATATTGCCTAGCTGGAGGTCTCAATTTACTTTTCACCGGGCAGTAGTGTACTAATGAACGGTACCACCGCTCATCTGCGCTCAGCTGTGTTAATGAGACTTCTGTACATGTATGAATGCATTGCAATTGTTTGTACTCGCGGTTCAGTGAGCTCGGAGCTGGTGCTGGCCGATTGGTGGGAATCTTGCAAAAATGGCTGCCGTGGACTTTAATTCATGTCACCATTTTATAAAACAAATAATGCACATTACTTGGTCAGACATTAGTAAAGTTATCCATCCTCCGCAACTTGTGATAGTCCAAACCCGAAACCTTTAAATATACATCTGTAGTCCAGTAGAGTGTTCATAAGTTACTATTCTCGTAATGCATGTAGTTTTGGTGAAAAAGAAAATATATGCTTTGCGTCAAATTTTTTATCATTATGTACTTTGATGGCAAGCAATACTTCCTTAAGTGTGTTATTTCATAATTACTTGTACATTTTAAATAGATCCATATGTACGCCTATATACCTCAAATGATTGCATGATAACTTTATGACAGCACGCAGAATATGTTTCTACGGTAAAGGGAACTTTCAAAATGATTGAAATGTGGTGTTGGCACGCTGTTGTATTTTCTCATGTTTTATGCTGCTGACCAAAGACAATTGGCAATCCATATTTTTGTGTATCGTTAAATCTTGCTGATCAATATTTATTGCTATATGCTTGCATTTTTTTGAAGTGAATGGTATATTTCACTGTAAATGTCCTGCTGCGTTTTAATGCAATACGTAGTAACAACTCAGTACCAAGGGTTATTTTGCTTAATGTATTCAAATGTGTTCTATATTTCATGCACATTAGTTTTCAATTTTCTAGGCACAAACTCTCATTATGTTCCAGTGAGTGCAGTAAAGTCAATACTGTATAGCAAACGTATTCACAGGAAAAAATAATGTAAGATCGAGATTCCGTTAAAACCAGGGCTGCAAAAAGTGAAATACGCAGAAGTTGTTATAACTTCTGGACTAGTAAAGCAGAGTACTAAGTTATATCAAGAATCTTTCTTTCAGTGTTATGTATGACAAGTCTATTGTAAATGTTGTACATGTAGGCCTACTAGCTTTCTGTAATAATAGCCATGATATGAGCGTACGATGGCTTTCTCTTCTCAAGGTATCCTAGCTGCATTTGTTGATGTTTGGCACATGAATTTCCATGAAAATCAAATAATGTATGTAACATGTGGTAGTATGTAGTCAACAGTCCTGTATTTGACATTTTGGCACATATAGCTGTCAGGAAAGCTGAATGTCAATAAACTGGACGGATTAAGTTTAAAGGACAAGTCCACCTTCATATACATGTGGATTGTGTGAATGCAACAATATTAGTAGAACACATCAGTGAAAGTTTGGGGGAAATCGGACAATCCGTTCATAAGTTATGAATTTTTAAAGTATGTGTGCAGTCACTGCTGGATGAGAAGACTACTACAGTGTATGATGTTATATGCATACAACGATATAAAGAAAATAAAAAGAGAATTTCACAAAACTTAACTTTTGAATGAAGTGCACATTTCTTCGACTTGTTACTGACATATGTTAAGGGTAATATTATTCCCCCCACCTTCTGAAGAAGAGAAGTCAAGTGTTCTTTTGTTATGCGAGAAAAGTGAAAATATGTTGAATTCTCTTTATTCTTTCTTTATATCGTTGTACTCATGTGACATCACAAGCTATAGTAGTCTTTTCATCCAGCCGTGACTGAGCAAAAACTTCAAAAATTCATAACTTTTTAACGGATTGTCCGATTTTGCTCAAACTCTCACTGATGTGTTCTACTAATATTGCTGCATTCACTCAACCCACATGTCAATAAAGGTGAACTTGTCCTTTAAGAAAACTTCACACATCTACCAAATGTGGGGGAGAGAAAGAAGTTCATTGAAATCATTTTCAGAATTGCGCTTGCTGCAGACATTAATATATGCGTGCTCACAAAATTATCTTGGTGGTTAATTTACATCATTTGCACGTGACATCACTGTAAAGATATGGCAGCTGTGCCTTTCAAGCCTCGTCAGCTGATTTCAATACTGCTCATTTTCTTAGGTGTTCGAATCCATGTGTGTTTCAATCTCAAATACCTTCTGATTTCCTATGTCTTTTACATTTTATTTCAAATTCATGTCCTTTTTTTTTAATCAATATGATCGGCACTAATTACTGTTATAACTGTACTTGTTAAGTCTTCACTAAACCTCAGGTAGAGTTTTGCAGTTATCGATGAAAGCAAGTACTGTATGAAGTATATGTATATAACTCCTCTCTAGACATACATGTACTATAGTAGTCCATAGTTTTGCTGCATCAAATCTTGCAAATTCGTATATGGTGCTTGACGCGTATTTATTGATATAGGAATACAAACATACTACATGCAGTAGTTGTTTTCAATGTCAAGAATGTGACTGAAAATGTAGCTAGAGATGCGCAAGTACAGTTGCCAAAGTGTAATATATTATGCTGCATTCAAATCTTCTAATTATTGCTGTATTCAAACATTTTCATGTATTGTAAGGATGCCAATATGTTATTTCTTTTGAAGTTGCAGTGGTTCATATCATCTTAAACCAGCTGATGCTGGGAAAATGATCATTAATTTTATGTATGATATTGTGTCTTCTTGCTGGAAAGAATGATGAAAATTAAAGACTTTTCTCCAAAATGACTTCAAATTTGTTACATTTGTGTTTTGCATCGATATTTGCAATTTGAGAAAAATTCTGTGACATTCCCTCAAATACAAAGTAACTCTGTTAATCTAGCATCACTGTAACAAGAGAAATGCTGTTGGGTCAATCTCCAATGCTTTTCATTGTTGCTTGCGCAATTTCTTTCTCTTTTTATGCCACCACATCTCTTCAAACAAGCATACCAACAGTCCAACACACATGCCTCATTTTCATGTCTGTTTATCAAACTCTTCATGGTACAAGTTCTTATCTACATCTCTCTCTCTCTCTCTAAGCAAGTACTGTATATACTATTGTACACATAAAAAGACTTCCTCTCATCTTCGCCTCAGCCCTACAAAAGTTGTAGCCTAGCGAACAACTCACAATTCTGCTTGTCTGCGTTCTCTCGCAGTGAATGGGAGTAATGCTTTTCTGAAGACTGCTTGGAATCTCAAACAAGATACAAAGTTTCATTCTTGCCAAGTGCATTGTGTCTGTGAATATCGCTAGTCGATCAATGCGCACATGATCAACAAGTCATATGTCCCATATCATTGTGTACCACCATTAAGCACATGAGAACACTCGGCTCAAAACCCAGAAAAAATAGGTGAAAATGAATTTTCACTTCTTTCAAACATATTTAGTTTAAAAGAGTAAGCTCCAAGCTTTAAAATGATATGCAATTTGTTAAAATTGGACCATCCTCACCCATTCAAAAAGTGAGTGAAATAAGAAAGGCTTAGGAGGTGCAGTTTCACAGAAAAGGGAGAAAGGAGGATTTAAAGGGATCGCATAGTTTTGGTTACGACCGAACTTCACGTTTCAAACATTTCTTGGTGAGATAGTGAGAAAACTCTTTTAGAAAGAGTATGTACGTGCAATTCCAAGAGGAATTCAATATTTATTTGATGAAAATTGGTTTTCCAGTGGCCGAGATATACAAAACAGAGCAATCCTAATAAGAGGTGGGACCCACCTTTTATTAGGATTGCTTTATGTTTTTGGATGTCTCAGCCACTCCACAACCGATTTTCATAAAATACATTTTGAATTCCGCCTAGAATGGTATGCTCTGTGCTATTTCATAAGTGGTTTCTTGGTATCTTGAAAAAAAGTTAAAAGCCCAATCCTCATCTCAACCAATACTATACCATCCCTTTAAAGAGTAGGGCCACTCAGATGTGCTGTGCAGAAACATCAATGATAATCATAGCAAAAGCAGCGCCTGTCCGAAAATATATGGTCCAGGAAAACTGCTTACATCTCTATTTTGATTTGTTTTAGGCAGCCAAATTTTGACAGTAGGTAGAGAAGAGATTAATCTCTCAAGTACAATAACTTTTTTCAAATTTGAATAGGTTAACCCAAATGACTTTTTTGGCCCACTACAGACAATCCTAATTGTGACTTTTTGTGAGTTTTGAGCAAGGCAGTCACATATCAGACATGAGCCACTGAATGCCATTCTTCCACAAAAGCATGCTCACCCAAACGCACAAAAGCTGTATATCCATACATGTGAGCCTCAGATGTGCAGAACAAATCTCTTTGTTATTGTGGGATGATGTGTTGCCATGGTGACATAATTATTTTTTAATGAAACTTATGGTTAACTTTTTTGGTAATAATAGATACGTAGGCCCACCATGGTATTATCGTTTGTTTGATTAGTATGTTTATAAATGTCCGTGTATAGTTATTGTGTGATTGTATGTATGGGGTTCAGTGGAACCTGTCCACGTATGTTGTACTTAGTGTAAATGTTACTGTTTTATATCTGCTATGATTGTAAGTGCAGGGCCCCCAGGAAGAACTGTACCTGTCTACTGATGGGGCTACCCTGGTGAAATAAGACTGAACAAATAAATACATACATACATACACCCAAAACATATATACACACATACATGCATACATACATACATAACCTATCAGCACACACATGCACACAAACAGAGTGTTGAGAAAGAAAACAATAAAGTCTTTACACTTGCCCAAGTGGTGTAGCTTGGTTCAACCAACCTCACTTACAATTCAAATCAAACCCAATCACCATGGGAGACTGGTACTCCGTAGATATGTACGACACACAGGAGCCGGATATGTGACATTTTACGCTATTTATTCACAGCATGATGACCTGCATGGCTTTATACCCTCTCGTGTGCTGACCAGTGAAGAGATGTTTATATAATGCCGATCTGTGGAAACAGAAGATGCACAAGAAAACATTACAAAGTCGAATTATTAATATTCTCATCATGGTGTATCCTTTGCCATATACCTTGCATATTACTCAGAGATACAATTTTTGGTGGTACAAGTCAATTAAGAGCGACCTTGCTTTACTTCATTTCGATGACAACTAATATGTATTCATGCGTTACTAATGAAAAGCTGTCAATTATGTTGTCATCTCCTTTTAAAAATGAGTATGAGCAAGAAGCAGCTAGCAAGAATGTGACAAATATTGGAACTGATTTCCCAGTTACACTTATCTATGGCTGGAGAGGAGACAGATGATCGTACCAAAACAAAGTCACTCCTCTAGAAATTAAAGAATGTCCTTGATTTGTTTCATATGAACAAAGCAATATCACAACCAAAGACAATTTCAATCATAAAATATACATTTGAGGGTCATACCATGAGATGTTAACACAGCTGGCTTCCTGTCAACTCCACCCTTTCTTACCTTGTTTGCAACATCAAGGGCATCGTAGTCCGGGGCTAGTCTGACGTAGGCCTTCTTCTGTCCATCAGGCCTGTGGAACGGTCAAAAATAGGGCAAACAGATAAGTGTAGCCAACATGAGCAACTTGTCACTACAGTGCACTCCCATTATAGCAAAGTCCTCCGGACCACCGTTTTTTTCTTTCGTTACATCGGATTTCATTATAGCCGAACAGTAAAGTATGCAAAGATATGTATTGAGTAGTTATGATAATTTTGGGAGCTGAATTTTTACTTTGTTGTAGCAAGAATTACATTATAACCATGTTCGTTACAATGGGAGTGCAGTGTACCAGAATTTCAATGCTGATCAAATGTGCCCTGAACTAGGGCAGGAATATTTTCCATGTTCATGAGCGGACTGTCCACGCAAGATGTATACATGCCGAGGTAGTCCCATATATGTGTCCAATAAATTTGGTCACTCTTTGCTGAGGTTGTACAAGATGTGACCACTGAGCCTTTACCTTGTCACTGTCACTGATGAAATGCACCTGTTATGCAATCACAATCTATACACACACATGTTGCCATTGCTTCAGACAAGAAGGGCGTGTACATGGCAAATGGCATTAATTATGATGATAGTGATGACATTTAATAATTACAAATTAGATGAATACAGTATATCTGGTATTTGCAAACTGTCCAAACTAAAAAAAGGCATCCAATTCATAAGGATGAGAGAGAAATGGAACTTCATCGAAACTACTGCATGCAGCTATTTACCACTGGACTGCAAAATATTGTCTCTACCCAAGGGTAAAGTGATTTAAATTCAGTAATACCACATGAACACAATATAAACATATTACACAAACAATAAACAACAAACAAGGTCTGGGAAATTGGACCAAGATGAAGCAGCAGCATCTTTACCTGATGAGGGTGTTGACCTTGGCGACGTCGATGTCGTAGAGCTTCTTGACTGCCGTCTTGATCTGGAACTTGTTCGCTTTCAGAGCAACGATGAACACCAGGGTGTTGTTCTCCTCAATTTTCTTCATAGCGCTCTCTGTGGTGAGGGGGAACTTGATGGCGCTGTACTGGTCCAACCTATTACCAAATAAAAGAGACCACAAAAAAACACTGCAAATTTCAGCACTACCATAATATTTTTTACATCATAAGCACACAAAAAAGACCATAAATGTAATTAACATTGGAAACTGCAGTAACATGCATCTGAGCTACAACAAATCACTCAGGAAATGAGAAAGACAGCACAAAATGAATAAACAAATGATCAATAAACAACTTGATTTTTGTAAAACATACCATTTTGACGGGACCATGTTACACGGTGTACATACCATATATTCTCTGGTGATCATTGTTTGCAACTCAAATATAAACACAGTAAATTACTTCCTTCCCAAACACAAATGTAATGGAAATTGCCTCCAAAGTGGAAATTAGTGAACTTTGCTTCTCAAATGAATACTGAAGTACGGTAATACTTATTTATCACTCTATTGTCATGGTTCTCTATTTCTAATGCAACCACCTGTACCACTGTCTTATCAGCCATTGTTTGCAAATGGTTGTGCTCAAGAAATGTATTGCAGGGAAAGAATATTTGACCATATGCTGTCATGCCTGAAATTCACATTGCATGCAATTTTTCACATCACCAATGGGACAATCCAAACATTTAGGGTCTACTGCAGAATGAGAGAGTACCCATCAACTGAAAAAGGAAATTTGAAGATTTCATCTCAGGCATAATGCAGCTACTGCTAGTTCTCCATCACTGATGCTTGCCAATGGGCATCACTTGTTGTTTACCTTGGCCGCCTGGGGCTGCTCTTCTTGGGGTATTTGGGGTGGCGTGCGGTTTTCAGAGTCTTGGGGCGGTGGAACGTCACCCTCTTGCGGATCTTGCTCTTGCGGGTGGAATGGGTTCCACGCAGGACAGCCTTCTTTGCCTGGAAGAAGGGAAGGACAACAACTAGTCAGGTCCAAGGAGCTCCTCAAAGATCTTTGGGGAACACAGTTTCATACCTTTGTTCATTTCATTCAGCGTGTTACAACCGAGGTCTGTTTGGATCCATCATGACACCACATCAATGTCAAATCACTGGTCAAATCACTACACTCAGTAGAACATGTCTGCTTTTGCTCAGTCTGACTTTTTTTGTATTATCAAGTGTCGATTCCTTGGGACATAATATCAGCTTAGCATCCTCTTTAAAGGACTACAGTCTTATGCAACATCTGAGATAAACGCAGTTTGCTATATACACTTTAAAACCAAAGGTTATATGAAGTAAATGCTAAGCTTCATGACAATTCCTGATATCTTACACATAATTTATACATAACTTAACAAAAAAGAAATTATAAATCCATTGTTGGAATTCTTCACTGTTGTACTCTCATTTGGAAGTTTGTACGACCAAACACTTCAGAATAATACGGGGGTTGGGTGGAGCCGCAGTTGGTCCATCACTCGGCAAAATGAGTTAACCAGTAATCTTGCTAGCAAATGATTACCGTCTTACACAACCTCTAAAACACTATTCACTAATTATGAGTATGGCTGTTCATGCTAACATAATTGAACTCAAACATGTGTGAACTTAACGAATGCAAAATAATAAGCAGAAAACATCAGTATGAAGATTAAGAAAATTTTGATGAGCGATTAAGACCCAAAGAATTCCAAAGTATTGCTTAAACCCACAAGCTTTCAGGAAGGCAACGACATCATGTGATGACATAAATGAACGATATTAAAGAAAATGTAAAGAGAATTCTGTTTAAAAAAAAGAGAAAAAATTATATATATATATATATATATATATATATATATATACCATATATATATATGGTGTTACATTTTCATAATAGATACAAATTCCTTCAACTTGTTACTGATATAATTTAAGGGTAATATTACTATTAGTCACTGCTGGCCCTGAAGGAGATAAGTCAAGTTCTCTCAATTAGGCAAAAACATAAATAAATGTGCAAAATTCTTTTTACATTTTTCTACATTGTTGCACTTCTGTGACATCATGAACTGTTGTAGCCTGCCTATCTAGTAATGACCAGTATATGGATATAACTCAAAAGAATAACTTTTGATCATCAATCTACTACTAGCTACTACCTTTTGTTATCATGCTTACCTTGATGGCATCTGCCTTAGCCTTGGCCTTGGCCTTGGCTTCTGCCCGGGCCTCAACCTTTGCCGCCGGTTCCCTCTGAGCAGGGCCTTTCTTTCCAGCCTTTCGCTGAGCTGTTGGATTCAAGAGTACAAGAGGGGAGTGATATTAGAATGAGACCAAATGAACTAATGCACTTCATGAAGCATGGCAGTTAAAAACATTTCAGTATGATAGCTTTCCCAACAGCAAGGCTCCTGAAAACACAGTCTTTTCACTTACAGAGAAACCCCTAATCATACATGACGGTCTACAGATGCTGATGGTATGGAACCATAAAAATACTTTTTAAGGTGTAAGAAAACAAATTACATCACAGACAGCATACTTTTGTCTTTCTCATGAAGTAACCTTGTTTCTAACTTACTTTGGGATACACTAACGGCATATTAAGCCAAGCACGGGACAAGTCATCTTCACACTGAATTTTGAAAAGCTACAGCTCTAAGAAGAAGAAAAAAAGGACATGATATCTTATACTTAATAGATTGTATTATATTCGTCTGTTCAGCCAGAAAAACACATGGGGATGCTAAAAGTGCAAACAGCATTACACAAGCACAGTATAGACAATATACTTAATTACTTCTGATGAAACAAACATTTTGTGCTTTTAAAATTACTATGTATGTTAACCCATTCTTGTTTTGTTTGTGCTTTTGTTTTGTTGTCATTTTTTGGTTGGTTTTTTTTTTTGGTTGTTCTTTTGTTTTGTTTAGTTTTTGTTTAGTTTTTTTGTTTTTTAGGGGGGTTATCATGTTGATAAAGTTGAAAAATCAGACCTGCACTCTTAAGTCTTAGACTGCAGTGTTGCAGCTCACCACTTTGAACTTTGAAGTGATGGTGCCTGATGAATTTCATTCACACACACGCATCAAGCACGAGTAGAAATAATTTTTTTTTTTCCGTAGGTTCTAATAGTAATACTACTCATAGTACAACCACTATGCACTCACACACACACACACACACACACACAGCCCAGGTGTGCATGTGTCCTTACCATCCATGCATGCGCAACCACACATTGGTAGATCTATATCACAAGCAACAGTAACACACATAATGACATATACACATGTGACTGTATCAACAGCATACATTTTACAGATTACTAGTGCTTCTTACTACAGTTCACACTGCACTGGGGCACCAACATCAGGCATGACAATGAAAATAACCTCACATTTCTTTTTTTTTTTTTTTGGACAACTTAGATATGGTCTAGATGCATCTATATATAATATTTTCTTACGATTGTTTCTGCTGATGTGTTAGTGTTAGGGTCTACTTTCCACATCATTTCACTTTCACCTTATTTTTTCATCCATTGATGGCATTGTATCTAGAACTCTTAGGGAACCAGGCGGCAGGCCATTACATGATTACAGCTATGCACCAGCACCATACGATCATATACCACTGCCTAATGTTTCAATTTACATACACTACAGTACATGTACCCAGCTAGGCCTACAGTACACGTTCCGAGCACGAGCACGCGTGGTATTTCACTCTGACATTTCTTCTTTTTGCATCAATCAAATCACATGAATACCAGGTATTGCCTACATGTTTATAAAAAGAAATATACTTTGGGGGAAAGTGATCAAGAGTACACCAAAATGTAACCGATACAAGCTTTTTATCTGTCATTTTACCCTCAGATCTCGCCTTCGGAGCCATGTTGCTTGTAAGAGGACGACTAAAAAGAAAGTCGATACTTTATTATGCAGACATTATATTACTCAAAAATAAATCTTTACGTAACTTGCAATAAATTTGTAAAAATATATATACATATCCTAGAAATATTATATGGTATAGATTTATGATGAATATTGAATTTTAAATGTGATGTTTTAGTCACAATTATTTACAAATCTAGATGAATATAATTGCGCTGCGCGCGCGTAAAATTTACGTAGTAATTCTCACAGATTCACAGCGCAAGGATAGTTGATGAGTGCGAACGCGCGGTCAGAAGTCAAAGCACGAAAAAAAGAGCTCAAGAAAGACATCGAAGGATGTGAAAATGAAGGTGTGATCACAGTCGAGTCGGTCCCACACACACTACGTGAAGCACTGAACTAACGTTAGTGGTCCCACACACGGCACATGTATACCGATACCGCGGTACTTATACCACCGGTGGTCGGTCGGTATACGCACACTTACTTGACAACTGTCAGTCTGCAGTGTGTGTACACCTTCATGGACTTGGGGAAAAATTAGTAGGAAGTACCGGTACTAGTAAATTACAGTAGCTGGGAGGAAAGCTTTACGGATACGGGATCACGTCGCCGTTTGTACTTCTGCCGTTTTGCCTATAGAATATTTCAGCAAAACGAGATTGATAGCTAACTTCGAATCACCTACTGAGCTGAGCTGTGTCTGTAAACTCACCGATTGTCAAAAGTGCACGTATCGCATCGGCAAGCAGGATATGAGACGCCGCATCCTTCGGGGCATCCGTAGCGGAGTGTAATCTACGCTAATCGCTAGCGCGCTGGGCTGTGCAGTTCGTTCGTTCGTTCGCTAGCTCTGTTTCCAGTTTATACGCGTGACGTTAGGCCTACAAAAAACACAACACCAAGCTGAAAGAAATACTAACTTATTGTTAGATTTAACGTTAGTAATTTTACCTTTAATATTAGAACCATTGTTAGAAGGCCGCCGTTCGTTCTGTTTGTGAAAGTGATTTCTGTTCGTAGATGATAGATCTAGACTAGACCTAGATCTAATTAAGGAGTCGGAAGTCAACATGAGAATCAGTCATGCAGCAGCCAGGGATCGGATTATAACCAAGTTTCCCCAGGTAAGTAGAGTTCTATTAAACTTCTACTAGATCTTCCTTTTTTTTACACACAGAAAACACTGTCTGACTGTTTACTAGGAGACTAGGTTATTAAATACACACCGTCACAATTCAAGCAACTCAACAGCAGGTATGTGAGCTAGCACAGGCTCAGCTCAGCTGATTGTGTGAGTTCATAAATTTAGTCTATTTTAGTACATCACCCAGTAAACTACATTCACACTTCACAATCACTTGTTTAGAAGTCTTGGAAGTTGTGGAAAGTTTGAGTATTTATGAAGTCATATTAGCAGTTGTATGCATCCATAATTATTGCATCATAGATTTACAATGTACCTGGCTTTATTACCCCTGATAAGGGATGACACTTGTCTTGACAGCTTTATTTGATGGGGGAGGCATAATTTTTGGTTGGGATGCACCTAGGCTAGGGATTACCTGGACACCCTTCCCTAAATAACACCCAAATGTTTGACCGAAAGATCGGTCTGTATCTGGCCGTCGGGGATTTGTTCCACGGAGACTGCGTCTGGCTTCACGAATCCCCTCAGTCAGGAGAGTGATAACGTCAAAAAAATAAGACTCCTCCAGACAGACGGATCTTTCTGTCTGCCAAATATTTCCTAGACTTTCAAGAAATCATGTACCAAATGTTTTGCTGTGTATTGTTTCTCTGACATTTCCACAGTCATACAGACAGACGACACCTTATGAGGAGACAGATTTTGACTCGAGAGTGAGAGACGCTTGTCTTGCCAACAAGACTGGAACGGTCGGGTAAGTTGCACTGGTCAGTGAAGAGATCCAAGAGATGCATTTTGTAAGTTGTCCTTTGCTTTCGTCATAGTACAGAACTTGGTGACGTGATGGCTAAAAGATCTCAATCGACTCATCAAGTCCTGGGGGGCATTTTATGAAGCATTTTGTGCGACAAAGTTGTCTGACCAATTTGCTCTCAGCCACTCAGATGCAAGGATTTCAGTAGCTTGTAACAGTTTGTCAGAAAAATATCTGACCTAGACGCTTCATGAAGTGCCCCCAGGTCAGAGTTCATAGTTTGCCGCAGAATTGATCTTCTCATTCTCATTAAATTGGCAACTCTGCCTTTTGAATGCCTATCCCAAGATGACATTTTGCACGAAGGTGAGATGGAACTGGTTGAATTCACAAGATCTGTTCAAAATCAGGAAGAAATTTCTAAAATCTAGATAAATTTGAGAAAGGAAGAGGTACTTGGATCATCACAGCATGGATTACCAATTTAAGCATCGGTTTTAAAAGCGATTAACAGGAGTCTGAAACTTCTGCAACCAAAACAACAGTGCATATCACACACAAAAAAAAGAGAAAATATCAAGGAAAGATATACTCTCCCTCATGAATTCCAAACAATGAATTACAAAAGTTATGTAAAAATGCAGCACCAAACCATCACCACCACCATCCCCCCCCCAAAAAAAAATAAAGGTTTTCTAGAACTTAAATGGGTTAAAAAACAACAAAGAGACACAGATAAATTTTGCATCTCAAAAGAAAAGTCTTGATGGCAGAATGATATAGAACCCAAAAGTATCCACCATGAAATAGGTGTGAGATCTAGGAAATGAACATTACAATGTATGTCTCTGCAGAAAACTCAATGTGTCTGTGTAGTTGTGTTGTGTCCACAAGAACAGTGAGCAAGGATCAATTTAGAATAGCTGATTTGGAATCTAATTGGAACAACAAACCACATCATTAAATAGGAATGATACACGGGCAGCTATCAAAATCATGGATTTGCTCGCTAGGTTGTCCCTTTACAATATGGACCTGTACATATTACTGAAGATGTGACTTTGCTATTACATAGAATTTTCTTCCTTCTGATTTGATAGCATTTTATTTTTTCGAAGTAATTTTTGATGTTGTTTAAATGTGAATGACTTTAACTTCAATATTTGTTTTAGGGGGGATGAATAGAAAGCTTTTGTTCTGGATGCTGCTTAAACATTTGATTATTAAAGATTAAAGTGTAAAGACTGTTACATTTTACTAAAATCTTTGCAAAGTTTCAGATATGTCGCACCCCAGCTTTGAGATTTTCTGGCTGTGTTTCAAGAGAGTTTGGCTTGGTAGCTCAGCAACTTACACCAAAATGTCACAATTTTTATTGTTTTTGTACAGGCATTGTGCACACCGATATCTTATTATGTACAACTTTATACATTGTACATCACAAATGTATGTTTCAATGCAGTATCTTTTTTACTTAGGCTGCATTTATCTAACTTGAGAGAGAAAATCATGTTTCAAAACGCGTTTGGAACGGTGTTTGCAAACGTGGTTTGAAACACGATTCTCGGGGAGCCGCGTTTATCTAACCATCATACAATCGCGATTTGAGTGGTGTCACTGTGCAGCTGCTTTGCGGTGTTTGACCCGGGAAGTAAAGGTCAACTGCATACCACCAAACATGTCTCCTCAGTCACACGCAAATAATGGGTAGAGAGCACAACCGGAAACAGCTGGGATTTGACCAAGAGACATAAACGCGTTTCAAAACAGCATTGCGTTTATCTACTCACAGAACGGCGATCATGGTCTCAAACGTGTTTCAAACGCCCTTTGAAAGGCGTTTCAAAACGGCATCCCTGAATGCGTTTGAAAACACGATTGCGTTTATCTAACCCCTGAAAATGCCTCAAACGCATTTAGGATCGTGATTCTGCCTCAGAAAGTTTTTAGATAAACGCAGCCTTACTAAAATGTTTTGTTCAAGTTTTGCACTCAATAAAACAATGACAACAATGAAAAAAGAAGCTTGTGGCTGAGTTCTGTTCTGATGGAGAATATCGTGTGGACACAATAATCAACAAACTGGAAAGTTAGTGTGACCTCTTGTGAACCCCATCCCCATCAGATTCCAAGTCAACCTCCAGTGTGTTGTATACTGTAAAGTATTGTGGCACCATGAGCTTACAAATACAATATAAATTTTGTATGTATACATGTACATTGTATGTATTTCTTTCGGTTCTCAGTTTTATCATCGAGTGGGACTGTCACTCGAAAGTTCTTTTTAGGATTTAGGTATCATCTGGATGCACATTGTAATTTAGGGGGCAAGATCTTACACCGATGATTTGCTTCTGTGTGAACGAAAAAAGATTGTTTTTGCCAAACTGCAACCCTGCCCCTCCCCCCCCCCCCCCCCCCCCATACCAAAACATCAACCTGCAGTGACTCGGTAGATAAATAACACGACACCCCAGTGTGATGTGTGTGACAGATCTGACAGTGACAGGAAGGGAATGTTATTTGTTGTTTTTATTTCCATTCCCTGCCTTTTTATTGATGTACCTGTTTTCTGATGTCGTGAGGAGATAAGATGAAGAAGGTCGCTCCTTGGGGCTGAGATGGAAGGAATGTGCCAACACAGAGCTGCAAGTGCCTGGTGCATTGTCATCTTTGCATGCCTTTCAAATGAAATCAACACAGGGTCAAGTGTAACATGATATGGCATTGTTTGGTGGCTGTTTTCATTAAATATTATGTTTCGGTGACAAGCTTGTTGTTGTAGGTCATTCAGGATGGGTTCATGGGTTTGAGTTGGATCTGCATAGAAGTCTGTGTTGTAAACATCACACAGTGATCTTCCTTTTGACTGTAGATTTTAATTCAAAATGTCTAGAATTCTACATGACTATCACTGACCATCAATCTTCTTGTGGTTGCATTTGTCACATTTTGACAAATCTTTAATTTACAATTGATTCGAGAGACAAACAAAGCAGAAAAAATGTTATTTGTTTATAAATTCTGTATTGTTTTGTTTTGTTTTATTTTGTTTTGTTTTCTGTATGTAGACTTTGAAGTGTGTTTTCCATTCGGTATAAAGTAACTCTACATTGAATTCTTCTGAGCGGTGTACACCGTATGATGAATACTGTCCATTTATATGGGTATGCTCAGGTTTACACTGTGTACCAGCTACTCACTGTATGATTTGTATTTAGTGAAATGGGAGCCCATGTTCACTGTCAGAAGAAAATTGAACTCCTTGTTTCATTATCTCCTCTTTCATCTGAATTTTAAGCAAGCAGTGTTCGATATATATGTGTACCTCATTTGGTTGAAAGTGGTTGTTATACTCAGAGAACATTAATGTCTCATATCATGTACTACATGTACATGTATACAGAACATTAGTACAGAACATTGATATCTAGGCAGCAGTAGTCAATAGTTCATGTGATACAAAGATGATTTATTGCTGATACTAATGAATGCCATAAAAAGAAAGATGATGATAAAAAGTAAGGATAATATGTGTATGAATGGGCTTGTAATGTTCACATTCCCAGAAGATGCTCTGAAACTCACATTTAGGAAGACATTTTGGAAGTACTGTACAATGTAGAAACCATTTGTAGGGAATGGAAGAGTTCTGTGATCATATGAAATATTCAGTATTAAAGAAATGCAATTTGCTGTTACCACTTGGCAACTCTTTTGTAAATTATATCACTGGTATTTGTATAAAGTTCCGGTCCAGAGGTGGTAAAACTTTTGCATACAATAGCCTAAAAGATGTCTTTAATTGAGGAAAGGAATACATTTGGGGGGGGGGGGGGGGGGGGAGGGAGGGGGAGTTAACCAGTTCCGAGAGAGGAGTGACTTCATGAAAACAGTTAAAGGGATGCAGTCCTCATAAAATTAAAAAAAAGATATGTTGTTGTTGGTACCTCCAATGAACTACTTTCATCAAAAACAAACTTTGAAATCACCAAATAAGCTCGTACATTTTGGTTAAAAAAGTGTGACTCTGCAAATGAGCAAAGTGGCGGAGAGTCATACGTCATCGATGCACAACTCTTTCCAGCAGTGTTCTGCTCGTCATCCCTAGTTATTTATAAATACATGTTTACTATTTATTTTTATATTAATTGTATGTTATAAGCTTGAAATATTTTGTTTGAAATAATAAAACCACATATTGTTACATTTTATGAAAAAATCAGATATGATCATTTTGAACACTTAAATTGGTTTTCTGAGGCACGACTGTCAACTTGAGAGTAGGGCATCAATGACGTTGCACCTTTTGGCAGGCTCTTACATGATCGCTTGCAGGAATTATTTTTTAAAAATCACGTACGGAGACAATTTTTGATGTCCACGCGTATAAATTGGTGAAAGGTTATATTTTTAACTCTTCTTAATTATCAGTACAGTGAAAATCTCAGGACTGCTTCCCTTTAAATACTGTTGTTATCACTTGGCAATAATGTTGCAGTGGTAATTTCACCGGTCAAGTCCAAGATGCCACTTTTTTGTTTCAACCATTTGATGCTGTGTTTATCGTGTGTATTCACTGTCATGGTATCAGTATTTCCCAAAGAAGAATGAGGGCTCCAATTTCATTTGAACTCTACTTTGGTCACATACCGTCTTTTTTTTTTTTTTTCTTTCTTTCTTTTTTTTTTTTGCAGATTTGTCAAGAGGCTATAAATTGTTAGATTTACATGTATATTATAGACTGGTAACACTTTCTGGAAGATCAAAATTGATTTCTCTTTCAAGTCAGCATTTGTGTGTGTGTGTGTCTGATTTTGTGCAGGTTTATTGAATTTGACCTGTCCCATCAAGTCTCTCGCTAATAGTTGATACTCAAATTTGCAGAGTTGCCAATTTAGTACTTAGACTAAATGATGATTTGTGTAGCACAATTATCCATTTAAGACTTGATGGGTTATTCTAAAATATTTTCATCCTTATAATGGGAGATTTGATAGCTTTTGCATCCCCAGTTGAAAGTGAGCTACTCTCAAACATTGCGAGTGATCAGTTGCAGTGCTTATCAACCAATTCTTTTAAAGGAGGGAGTTTCCCGTTTGCAGATTCCTTACAAGTGGAAATTTTCCAGCACATCTTTTAGATGACATGCCATTGCAGCCAGCTGCACAGAAGACAGCTTTTCTGCCAATACAACATACTAGTACAGTGTACATTGTAGATTGTGTTTGCAGAAGTTGACACAGTTGCCCAAATTCCCATAGTGTAATGCCCCCATGCACATCATGTGTAGTCTCCAACTACATTTGAAGTGGACTAGGCATTGTCCACACTACTTGGACAAAGGATATTATCAATTTGTGTACGTGTTTTATAGAAATGTTTAACATTTTGACCATTCAGAAATTGCAAATGTTACACTTGAAGGCAACATTTTGCGAGTCCTTTGTTGTTGTTGTTGTTGTTGTTGTTGTTGTTGTTGTTGTTGTTATTGTTATTGTTTTCCATAGAGATGTGGCATTGTACACATAGCATAATGCACTGGCAATGGTCCAGACCCAACTTTAATCTCTTGTCATATATATGCACTGAAATATTGTATACCGGTATTCATTAGCACTGTTTTTAGGCTGCAATATAAAGCTAAATTTTAGTCTCTTATACCACACTGAGTAAATGACACCATTAACTGCTTATACTGACAATCCATAAAAAAGGTAGACACTACTGATAACATTTCATTTATGAATTAATGTGACAAGTTTGAGCAGTACATCTGTTTTTTGTATGTTACCATAAGACCCAGCTCTATTTATCTGACCAACCTCTTTCAGAATTCGTTGATATGTTTTTCAGACTGTAAATCAGCACCAGGATGCAAAGATCTGGATAACACTCTTCCTCTTGCTCTACAACCCATTCCTCCATTATACCATGCACCAGCCCTACACCTGCCCTACACCATATCTGTACTTTACTTCATGATGTTATCCACCTACTCTTTGTTGGCCTTCTACACTGTACACTGATACCATGACACCCTACACTGCCCCATACCCCTACACTACCCTGTACACCATGATAGTCTGCTACCATTCTCCTTCTTTTTGTTGTCCTCCTACACTGTAGACTGGTTCCACACTCTATATTACACCATGCCCCTGGCACTTAACCATGGAAAATGCAACCCTGCACCATCCTCCAACTCTTCATTTTATCCCGTTGAGGACGAGTCCCGAGTATACTCGGGCAGGTGTCTATGGGAAATGTGTGTTGTAGCAAAATCAAACTATCCTCAATGGGTTAATAATACCCTGTGCTACCATACCCCTACACTATACCATACTCCTGCTTGTACACACTACACTGTGGTACAGACAGTATCTATAGTGTATAATGCTATCCTGCACTTTAATGTCCTCTGTATACCTATGTGTATTATAAAATTTGTACCATACCTAACCCCTATTCTCCATCATCCTTCAGAGTAACCCCCCACCCCCCCCCCACACACACACACACACAGACACACACCATAGCTTTGACTGGAATTGCTGGTACAAACAAGCATACCTCCCATACAGGTTTACACACAATTTGCACTGTTGTGTAATTACATTATTTTGATACTGAATAATGATAAATGCTGACTCAGATTATACACAATAGATCAGGGAAACCTTTCCCTACAAAATGGGCAACATTGTGCACAAAAGGAAGTGCTGTGAAAAATGTGTGACCGTGAATACACTATGTTTCCTTGTTGGCTGGTTGCACATTTAGCACCATTTCATGGACTATATAATCTGATAGCCAGCTACACGAGACATTTGCAGTCTACAAACACACACACAGACCGTGTTTGTCAGTGTTCTCATACAATTGAAGAACAAAAGCATTGATTTTGATTCAAACAGCACATTAAGCATCAAATTACTATGGTGCATGATATAACTTGACCGTAAGATAACATACATGTAATTCAATAATACACTGAAGTATATCAATCTATAAAACACAAAACCTATCTAGACGTAATATAGAATTCTTCCATGCTGTCTGTAAGGTTTTGTGCTTCATAAATTGATGTATTATTTTGTATCTTACAGTCAAGTGATACATCGTGATAATTCTGATCTTGATTTTCTTCCATCACTTGACTGTTTGTGACATTTTATGGCTATAGAATGCCAATCTTGGCACTGGCCATGTTTTTACAGAGTAGGCCCTAAAGGTCATAGTCTCTTCCCTATCAGTGTTATGATTATTGACTGGTCTGCATGAATACTGGTCAGTGATTGGCCATGTACAAAGTTGTAGATTGTCATGCAATCACATGACTAATGCAGCGAGGATCAAAATCGTTATATTGCTCAGCAGTAAAGTCAAGTGATATAATTTCTGAATTTGACTGGCTACCAACAGGGCTACGGTTGATGGAATAAAATGTGTTGTAAACGGTGGTGTGTATACAGTATGTATGCAGACCATATACAGTTGTAATAAAACAAACATTTTCTTGTGTACAGTTGGAATTTAACAATTGACAGGCCCTTTGGGAATTTATATTTTCCCCTCAAGATATATATATGAAGAGTTTGTTCGCAAAAAACCCGATAAGTCTGTATTTGCCAAATGGAAATATTTGCGATTAAAGGTCAAGAAAAAAGAGAGAATAATAAGAAAATTCTTGCTTTATATTTGACCATAACTTCAAAAATGTACCTTTATATGTAGTGACCAATGTCCTTATCATTTAAAAGGTATTATTTTGTACTTTATGACAAAGACCGTACTTCAAAATCTTCAAAAATGGACTTATTGGTTTTTGCAAACAAACTCTTCATATGTACATATTATATTTTTTTCTCAGTGTTGCATCTTTAGGGGAAAATGTAACTCCTGCAGGGATGTCAACTTTATATTACATGTATGCTTCTAAAAAGGCATGGATCTGTCCAAAGGTGTTACTGCCAAAATCTTGTAATTTGCCATCTATAGGCATGTTACGTACATAGTTGTAGTACAGCTGCTTCTCATTAGCAGTGGGTCAAAGTTCTTCAGCATCAGTCCAGATAGAAATGACCTGTACATCATAAGGGACAATTGTAGCTTGCCAATTTCATTTTTCATCCTGTTTACACGAGTATTAGGTGACGACTGAAATGCATTGAAACTAACACAGGTACACTTGTATGTGATAAAGGTCACAATTCTTGCTATTGACTTTGTAAACAATGAATGAACCATTTTTCCATTTGTGCCATCCCCACCAAACACCTACTGTACCTCCGTAATGATGCAATGTACACTTGTACGTTCAATGCTGTGTTTTCACTTTAAACTGTACACAGATGTTCTTGCTTGGGTGTGTGGAGATGAATTCATGGGATATGCTGGACCAGAGGAAAACAATAAAAATACAAATGAAAAAGAAATTTATGTATTTGATTTTCACTGGAACCTGGGAAAATTGAATGCTCAGGAATCCGAGGAATGTACACTGTATGTTAATAGTGTACAGGTGTATGTGAGTATAATGCTTGTTTAGTCACATCTAGATCACAGATGTAGACTGTATGCGAGCAAAACCTCCCTGGTAGGAGTGGAGTAGTGAATGGTATTGTACACAGAGTGTGTACGTGCAAGCTTGTTGGTCTGTTCTGGGGAAAAAAAAGAAAATTCTATCACAGTGTGGGACTGATATCTACCTGTTGCGATGGCAGGTGTTTCGCTCCTTTTCTTTGTAATACTGTAAACGTGGAAATTTTCGCGGTACATTAATTTTCGCGGATTTCGCGCTACGTTCGGCTAGCGCGAATTCAAAAATACGCGAATATATCTTCACAATTTTCTATGCACATTTTGAACAGCCTGAATTGCGTGCGCTTCGTCGATGATACTGCTACGTAGTACAGACATGTTTACGCATATAGCAGTATCATCGCACGCATCGCACGCACCGAGCCCACGGCCGATTGGTGTGCTACATTTCCGCGACTACAGTACTAGTACTACAGTACACTTATCGAGTAAAATACATGTACAGTGTACTACGTAGTTGAGCGCTTGTACTCACACTCGCGCCGCTCGCTATGTCGCTTTTCATACGCTGGCATCGCTGGATGAAAACAGCGACTGTGTATGAACCCGCTACGGAGCGCGAATTTAAGAACCCGCGAATATGTTTTCGAGCCGCTCAGCGCGAAAAATTAATCGCGCGAAAATATTGACGTTTACAGTACCAGAACTTATGGATCTATAGCTCTGTCTGAAGAGTATCGGATGAAAGGTACATGTACCACATACTGGTACAGCATATCACTATTGTACAAGTATACTGTCCCTGCTCAGACAGATTGTTTAAGAGCAGTTCTACCCCATCTTCAAAGTAAATTCAATAAATGGAGTAGAATGAATCAGAATACTAGATTTTTTTTTTTCAAAATTGGACTTTGATAAGAAAGTTATGGAAATTTGAGTTCCATGCTTTTCTTGAAATACTGATATTTGTGGCAACCCAATACAATGTATAATAATAATAATAATAGCTGCTTATATAGCGCATAATATTCCTGGAATCTCTATGCGCTTTACACAAATGGGTAGAGTACCATAAACTACAACTTACATAATTTTAACAAAACAATATAATTAAACATACAAAATACAACTTATCATAATCATTTAATAACAAAACAAATATGTTTTTAAGGACTTGAGGAAAGTGTGAGTACATGTGATGGCCCTAAGTTGACTCGGTAATTTGTTCCAGAGTACAGGTGCTGCTAACTGAAAAGCCCGATCCCCATATGAACATGTTTTGGTTGCTGGTATAACTAATAAATTCTGGCTAGAAGATCGTAGATTTCTTTGTGGAATATATTCAATGATCATGTCAGACAAATATGTTGGGGACTTATTTATCAATGTTTTATGACATAATGCAAGGATCTTAAACATGATTCTCTTATCTACAGGCAACCAATGCAAGTGTGACAACAAGGGTGTTATGGGATCTCTTCCTTTTGCTCGCATCACAAGTCGGGCGGCGCAATTTTGAACAATTTGGAGTTTTCTTATGTCTTTTTCGGGCAGGCCAAATAGAAGGGAATTACAAAAATCAATTCTAGAAGAAACAAATGCATGGATTAACTTTTCAGTAGTTTTTTCGCACAAATAATTTCGTATTTTCCCTATTCTCTTTAATGCACACATTGCAGATTGAGTCATGATTTTAACATGTTCTTTCAATTGAAGGTGTTGATCCATGTGTACACCCAAGTTGCGTGCTTTGGTTGTTTCATGTACATCCAGTCCATCCACTACAATACATGCTGGTGAAGACGCAGGATTAAATCTCGACGAGAAGTGAATTAGTTCAGTCTTCTGTGGATTGATTTTCAAACAGTTTTTGTGAGTCCATGAAAGAACATCAGCAAGACAGTCATTGATCCTGCTTATGGCACTCTGTAGATGTTGTGGTCTGAAAGTTAGATACATTTGGGTATCGTCAGCGTACAACATTGTCTCTAGACCATGAGATTTGATAATTGCTGTTATTGGAGAGCTGTATAATGTATAGAGCAACGGTCCGATAATCGAGCCCTGAGGCACCCCACACTTATCATCGATTGGTTGGGACAGAGAATCGTTAACCTTCACAACATGTGAACGTTGGGAAAGGTACGATGATATCCAATTCAGTACAGTCCCATCGATGCCATACAGATATTTTAAACGGTTCAGCAAGGTCTTGTGATCAATTAAGTCAAATGCTGCACTGAAATCTAACAGGACCAGCAAGACTTCATTTTTTTCATCCAAAGAAACCAGAATGTCATTCTGAACTTTGAGCAGAGCAGTTTCCACACTGTTGTGTGACTTGTAGGCTGCCTGAAACGGGTTGTGCAGATTGTTTGCCGATAGGTATTCCTGTATTTGTTGAACTACAGCTTTCTCAATTAACTTCCCTATGAAACAGAGGTTTGCAATTGGACGATAGTTTGACAATTCGTCTGCAGAAACATCATTTTTCTTGCGAAGTGGTGTCACAACTGCCTTCTTGAGTGACAAGGGGAAAAATCCAGAATTAAGACTAGTGTTAATAGTCGTTGTCAAGAATGGTAGTAACACTGGGGCACACTTCTTGATCACCGTGGTTGGCATAGGATCTAAAGAGGAGGATGTTGCAGATGATGATGACTTGATCAACTTCATAACACCATCCTCGTCTAAACGTTCAAATTCAGTCAGGGACGAATGACATACTTCATTGAGTTGTACCAAATCATGATCACCTCCTTGTGTTTTCTTCACTTCAAGCGTAAGTTTGGAAATCTTGTGGTGGAAAAAATTGGCAAATTCATTGGCTAATGATTCTGCACATGTGTGCTTTGGCAGGACGTTTGATTTCACTGTAGTTAACGTTTCCACCGTCTGATATAACTTTCGTGTATCACAAAAGTCTATCTTATCGCGGAAATAGGATGACTCAGTGTCAGCTAATTTATGGTAATACTGTTTACATTCTGCCCTGTAAATCTGCCGATCAATCTCAGTTTTGGACTTTAGCATACGCCGTTCACAGCGGCGCCTCTGTTGTTTTGCGAGACGGAGGGAGTCATTGTAATAAGGAGCATTTGGACGAAGAACAACATGCCTGTCTTTCATTGGTGCATGCTTATCCAACACACTTTTCAGAGATGTGTTATAAAGATGAACTAAGAGATCAATGTCATTCGGTAATTCCCCCTTGATTTCTGTTGACAGATCCTGCTGAAATATATTGTAGTCAATGTTTTTCAAGTTGCGGGAACGAACATGTTTCCTGACCTCTCGAGGTCGACCAAGACGTAAGGTACAGGTAACCGCTGCATGATCTGAAGGTAAATGAAAGTGGTTCTCAAGCCCTTCAACGATGTTAACATCTAGGCCAGATATAATGAGGTCAAGCGCATGGCCTGACGAATGGGTTGGAAAAGTCACATGGTTCTTGAGGCTGAAAAGATCTAGGACCTCATTGAATGCAGAACTATCCTGATTATCTTTAACATCCATATGGAAATTGAAGTCTCCAACCAAAACTATCTTTTGTGAAGCTCTATGTAGGCTCTGAAGGAAAGATGTGAACTCATCAAGAAAATCAGCAGGTCTGCTTCTCACCCTCTTCCGGCTGTAAGGAGGACGGTATATCACCAGCAAGCGGATGGTGTGAGAGGGGGAGTTTGATGATGAGATGGAAACATCCATGTATTCAAATGAGTGTGTTTGGCTGCGGTCGTTGAACTTGAGATCGAATCCCCGATGTAAGAGGATGCCAACACCGCCACCAGTAGTACTTGTTCGAGGAACGTGATGAAACTCATAGTTTGGAAGTGTCTGACTGATATTTGCGAGAGTACAATCATCACGAAAGGAATCTGTTAACCACGTCTCAGTTAGTGCATAGATATCTATTTTCTCATTGATCACAAAATCACATATTGCCGTAGCACGTCCTCTAGCTTTCATGGATCTGGCATTCCATACCGCTAGTTTCACTGTTTGCTTATCCTTGTAAGCTAAGGGAGTTCTAGTGAGGATTTTGATATTGCCAGGTGTTCGCCTGATATCTTTCATTCTGTAGAACCGTATGTGTTCCATTATTGGCAACCTATCTGTAATAACAACCTGGATACGGTGTGTTCGCTTTCTAATACCACCACGCTTGCCGCGATGTGATAAAGGTTTATTGTTGATGCCCAGAGCTTTTACATTCTTCCAGGTATCTTCAGAAAGTTTCTTATTTGCAGCAGGACTAGGTTTTAACTTCAAAAGTTGATCCACCGAGTACTGGATTCTTTTTCCTACATTTGGGCCAGGGTTTGGTTGGATATCACCACAAACCAGGAGCTGAGTCCGAAAGGTGGCTGTTGAGTTTGGATAGTAATGTATACCATGTCCCACAAACTTAATGTGACATCTATCCATCCTTGATAATGATATGTATCTTCGCCCGCCATAGCTGTGTGAACAGCTGGTACACAGCAGACTTGAAGAGTCAAGGTTTGCAAGTGATAGCAAAAGGAGGGGAAGGATTAACCTCAACCCAACCATTGTAGCACTGGTGGTCCTATTCAAGTTCAACTGGGCAATGAATTGATGTGTGCTCACCCAACCATTGTAGCACTGGTGGTCCTATTCAAGTTCAGCTGGGCAATGAACTGATGTGTGCTCACTTATCTGAACCCAGACAAAGGTTAATCCTCTGCTTTCACCAGTACATGTAGAGAGTGCTTGTACATGGATCCAATATGTCTGCAGTGTGCTCCCAAGCCAGATAGATGAAAAAGAATCCGGAGCTAATATATTCTGGGTTTAATGGAAATGTAGCTCGAAAATCGTCCAGCTGCTTCTAGAAACACTACTCCACAAGCTGTTCATAAAGGGTCCTTCGCCACTCAAGAATAACACGTAATTCAACTGCAAAATCAGGAGCATAAAAAATGTGTGTCTGCCAGCTAGGCGATCACACACATGTATGCAAATACGATGAGTCTGCCACCGACCTGCGCACAAATTATCTTTAAATTTCCTTTTGTGTCATTAATCAAAAAGATTTTTTTCAAAGTCAACCTTAACATGAAGTACCACTGTACATGTTAAGCTACCAGAAAAACAAAAACAATTCAAACCGGTGACGCCATGTCACGAGTGTTGTTTACGACATGCAGTGTTACCCTGAGGCAAAAAAAAAAAAAAAAAGGAAAGAAAGAAAAGAGATGTTAATAAACCCAATCTATTCACTTTCGCTTTCAGCTTGCAGGTGTCCAAGGTGATTGTGGTTGGCGACGTGTCGGTGGGCAAGACGTGTCTCGTCAACCGCTTCTGCCACGAGGTCTTTGACAGAGACTACAAGGCCACCATCGGCGTCGACTTTGAGGTGGAGCGGTTCGACATCCTGGGCGTGCCGTTCAATCTCCAACTGTAAGTTTGTGAACTATGAACTTGTAGGTAACCTTTGCATCACCCAGTGCATCTTGTATCATACATGCTCCTCTGTGTGTTGATTTACATACCTTGTATGTCTGGAGTGACAACAACAAAGAGGAATCTCCTACTGTAAGTTTATGAACTTTGACCTCCAGACGACCTTTGCATATCACCCAGTGTACTGTAAAACATGATATATTCGCGGCATGAAATTTTCGCGAATTGGAGCCGACAGCCTTTTTCGTGGCACGAAATTTTCGCGAATCGGTACTGGCATTCAATGCATGTAGTGTAGACAAAAGCTTTCGCGAATTTTGGCACTCGCGAAATTCGCGAAATTAAAATGCACACGAAAATTCCTCGTTTTACAGTATCTGGTGATGAAGAATGCTCAGGTAGCATATAAAGAAATTGTTTGTATCTAGAATGATGGTGGCAAAAGGGGAATCCACATCAAACTGCATTCAAAAGCCACATTAGGATTGTCTTATTGTAGCTTTGATGATGTTTATACAATTGTTGTTGCCCTCCAAACAGGTGGTACTGATACTTTTCAATATGATGGGCACCATTTCCTTTCACAGAGTCAAATCTCTAACCATGCAATGTCTGTCTGTCTGTCTGTCTGTCTGTCTGTCTGTCTGTCTGTTTGTCTGTTTGTCTCAGAGTATATTTTATATTATATCCCTCACAAAATGCATCTCGTCCTCTGATTGGTCGAGAGCACTGTAAACAACAAAACATAATTCTACCATACAAGTGCGCGAAAAAGACTATACTCCCTAGGGAAATGGTAAAAACTATACCACGCTGGTGATTTTCGCGCCTTTTTTGCTTCGCGTCGCGACGCGAAATATTTCACGTGTAAATGAATGGGTATCGCAGCACCTTCGCTTCGCGAGAGATTTCATGTACAAATGAATGGGTATCGCGGCGCCTTAGATCACTGCACTTCGCGAGAACCATAAGGCACGCATACACTCAATGCGACACGGGTTACTTTAGAGAGACTCAGACTCAGACTCTTATAAAGCCCTCATTCTACGTTACAACAGAGTAGGCGATATCGTAGATCTATAATTAGACAACAATAAGCAAGCTAGGGTACGGTTCTTCGACGTACCGTAGGCCTTTGGGGAGTTCATGCTTTGCCGTTTGAAAGTTGGTCTCGCAGTTCACTATTTAGTATTAAACTCGAGCGACCCACCCAAAAGATGTTGACAAACGAAACTGCAGTAGATAGTAGGCCTGCTCTAACGTTAGCGCTAGTTAAGCCTAACGTTAGTTCTACCTGTCCAACAGTAGGCCCTATTTCCCGTAATCTCATTCCTAATAATTATTTTTTAGAGTGTCTAACGAGTAAGTTAGAGTCTAACTTGTTCACTGTTTACGTTAGAACACCGTACGAATCACACGAATTTACAGTGGCACTCGATGCTTTAATTGCTAGAATTTTTCCAGTGCCTATAATCTAACCTTATACGCTGTTACTGAATGCTACCCAAATTTACGATGTATACTTGCATTTTAACAGGAAATGATAGTCCATATTCATGTACAGACATGACAGCTAGGTAGAAAGACGACAGAAAACACAATCAACTGCAGCTCACAGTCACATCGTTGATCAGCTCGAGCACGCACATCACCGCACTGGCAACCGAACGTACTTGTTGACAGATCGGATAGGCGTATTGCATGTATGAAGCGCGTAGTGAGTTTGCAGTTTGTGCATGTTTACAGCAATGCACCGAGTACACTTCAGCGGCTGAGCGCGCAGTTGTCTCTTCATAGTACGCGTACGCGCTGCCCTCCTGCTGAGCTGCTTTCCCGAGCGTGAATGACTAGTCAATCTTCTTGAAAAGTAAAGCAAGATGCCCTTAAAAAAGAGGTAAATTACAGAATACCAGCAGTCGAATACTCTTAAATTCATTGGGAGGGATATAAAACAAATATACCAGGCCAATTTTTCGAGGCACCGGTTGAAACTATGTGCCTTCGGTGACTTCAGTAGCACTATTTTCTTCGGGGCTGCGCCCCTCAGAAAATAGTGCTACTGAAGTCACCTCATGCGCATAGTTTCAACCAGAGCCTCTCAGGCCTGGTATATTTGTATACAATACCTTTGTGGCTCTGGCCAAGAGAAAAATCATTACAGTTACGAATGATTTACAAATTGTAAGTGTAAAGGGCAGAATTTGCTCTCTATCAACTGCTGCGAAAATCTCTTGAAAGGTCGAGTGTCAGAGGTCCAGATATAATTCTGCCATGTCGCTATTTACTATATACATACGTTGTACCTATTGTACAGATATTGGTGGCTGACTTTTCTTGGCCTGAACAGAGTATATTCTCTCAATCTTGAGCCACATCTAATGGTTATTTATTGATTTTTGTTTTGTTTGACTCCCATATTTCAAAAGTGCAAACAGTAGACAACTGGGACATAGTATGATACAAGTGCACGCAACAATGGCAACGATAAAAACAATGACAAAAGGAAACAGACAAATTTGTGCAATACAATATTTCATTGAGACAGCAGATGATTAGAGACTGAGATATAGTGACATAGAAAGTGCAACAAAGGAGGCTATTTTTAAGCAGTGCTTGTTATGTAAGTTGCATCACATTTTTCATATAAAAGCAAAGGAAAACTGGTAACTAGTACCTTAATAAAATCATAAATCTATTAACTGTGCATGCTGCAAGCTGCAATCACATGTGACCATTTACAGTGGATGTGGTCAAAACGTGTGACACGTTAGTGCTGCATGTAATGTAAACATATGGTGAAAACGAACACACTTTTTCTCTCTCGCTTACAAAATGTATGTACAATACAGATACCATTGACTTGCAGAGCACACAAAAATTTTTCTTATTTTACTTTTTTTTTTTTCGTCAGAGAATGTCAAAAGTCAGGGCAGTGTCTTAAAATTATACATTACAAAACCAGAGAATGGAGGCTACAAGTACCTAATTAATGCAGGCAATATGAAGGGCAATAATGAGTATGGCATATTGCAGTGCTCAACTACAAGTAAATAAACATTCTAAGCTGAACTTGATTATTGAAATTACCAGCAAAGTCTACGATCAGCCAAAAAGGTCAGATAGGAAAAAGTGCTGGGACCTTGTGACATTGAGCTTGCAACATGTAATAGCTACTGAATTCTGGCAATAAAAAAAATGCTGATTTCAAGAATGTTGATGTGTGGCATAGCCTTTGATACAATGAATACTTCTATTTATGTCGTGAACCATATAGCAGACATCAAAAGGTGGTGTTTCACACTTTTCAATCCAGCACCTTTTCCATTGTCTTAAACAGTGACTGTGGATGTTGTACAATATTTCATTCTCCCTTTTTCACAATCCCATGACAAGTAGTATTGCCACTTACGTGCATGAGTGCATCCAAGACAAAAGACTCTTGTTCAGTCATGTACTGTAAAGAGAAACTCGTTGAGCTGATCCACTTTATTTGTCAAAACTCTCTTTATGTATTCCCTTCATTACTGATTAATAGTAACGAGATACTCTCTTGAAAGCTGTAATGCACACACAGCTTTGCATAAATTACATACCATCAGTCAAGTGTTTACAGAACAGGCCAGGTTTGGAGATCTGTACTCATATTAGCAATCTTTATGGCTACTTCATTGTATGTGATATGCATCAGCAGAAAGATGATTCAAACACAGTGATAATTAGTTGTTTAATTGTACCTTATCATGCTATACTACCCACATTATGATCATCATTTGTAGTTGATACACAGTTGTATGTATTCTGCTAATCTGGGAGCACATTCATTTCATTTTCTCTTTTTTTTTTGTCACAGCATTCAACAAGAAATGACAAGTGTCAAGCATATATGATGACTTATCACCAAGGACAAATTTACATTTTAAGTGACATTCTAAATTGCCCTATGTCACTGTGAATTCAGTTCCGATGCACTCTACACATTACAAGCGCACCAATAAAACAAATTCTTTTGCCCATTGCCAAATACAGTTTCATAGTCAAACTTTAATATGACCCGTATACATACTGTAAAATGTGTGATCGATCCTGTGATATTGACATACTGTATAGAGGCTTTAAACCTCAGCTCTCAGTTAAAAACAAAGTGCAAAGTTCGATCACAAAATGACGGTGCACAATGACCAGAAATATGTCGGTAATGACATATTTCAGGACCAATTGTGTGAAGTGCAATTATAATGCTTAACACATCTGGTGTTTTTTTTTTCTCAGATGATCATGTATGCAATAATATATTAATATTTTTTTTGTTTTAGTTTTTATTGCCAAGTCTAGAATTATAGTCATCCTTCTGTGATATTATGAATATTGATTGATTATTATACAGTTGTACATGCCTCTGAGAACCTGTCACAAGCTTATAGACTGTATTGCATATAATCCTTTCCTCTTTTAACAAACAGTACAACATTCTTCTTTCTTGAACTATTGAATGAATGAATGAATGAATGAATGAATGAATGAATGAGTGAGTGAATGAATGAATAAATGAATGAATGAATGAATGAATGAATGAATGAATGGTTTATTGCTCATCAAACTTTGCAGCTGAATGGCTGAATTGCATCTGATTTACAGGTATAAATATACAGTGAGACAAAACATAATACAAAACACGAACAAAATACAATCATCATGTCCTGCACAATTGTCCTGTAATATTATCCTTTTTACTCTCTGTGCTTACATGAAGGCTTTCTGACAGCAAGTCTAAAAATTGGAAATAAACTTCTTCTTTTTTTTTGGGGGGGGGGGGTTTATTTGTTTCTGTAAAGACGGCAGTCACTAGATGGGGAAAACATTAATAGTGTCTGAGAGATGAAAGAGGAACCAGTGTAGGGGAATAAGGGAAGTTTGCCAGTCAGAGAAATTTGTATTTTTCCCTTGGTCGTTTCCTCCTCCGCCTGTCACCCATTGTCTGCCTATTATGTTGATATCCCTCAGGGTTATTTGGGCAAAGCTCTCTTAACTCTGTGTGTACCATGTTCGCTGGCCCAACTCAGTCCACGACTTGCCTACATGTACTTCACGTATAATTTGCTTAGAATAGCAATCAGGCAGGAGCCCATTTGCTACTAGAATACTGGCCATTTTGCAAGAAAAACATCCATAGCTTTTTCATAGTATACCACAGCAAAGCTTGCAGTTTCTCCGCAATTTTCAATTTTGCTGGACAGCATTTCCAGCATAAAAGCTTCAACAATCTGTAAAGAATTACAGTGCTTTGAAAAACAGAAATATTTTAAGCGCTTGTATGTTTTGGTCTCAGAATAATGTGGCACGCACAGGGTTTATACCCTGGTATGCAAAGAGTTAATATGTATGGAAACATTGCCTCATTGTTCAGCGGGATGGTGCACTAAGGTTCTCTGCCATTGTACCGAGCCGCTTTTGCAAAATCAATGCAGCATGGTGAGATGAGAGGGGATTCCATTGTCTGATAATGTTTCTCAAGCCTGCATTATATTGATATTTTTTTCTCAGATTTAATTTGACTCTAACAGTAAGCTGATCCCATCAGGGAGAGGTTCTGTGATTGCTGCATTAAAGCAGGGGCTCTTAAGTCATTAGAAACCCTCATCGCTGCTGCTGCTCCTTCGTCAGGTCTCTGAATACATCGTCCATTATGTAGTCTAATGATAAGGTTTCAACGAAAAAAGATAAGCCTTTATGGACAGAGTGCTGCCAGTTGTCTTATGAATAGGACTGAAGTGTGCCTTGTTCTTGGGAGTTCTGGACACACCCAAACTGTCAATGACCATTCTGTCAACAAAACAAAGCAGACTTGTGAATGATTTTTTATTTCTAGTAAAAAAAAAAAGAATTCAGTCTTGCAGAGACTCCAACTCTCCTGTTTTCAACGGGAGATCTCCCGCCGAAAACCCATTTTTGCAAAATCTCCCGTTCTCCTGTTTGAGATTTAATTTCTCCCCCCCTGGCTCAATGTCTCCCGTTGGAAAGGATTTCTTACTTATTGCTATCGTATGTTGCAAAAATAAGCCTTAGATAGCACCAGAGAGCATCTATAACCCTAGGAACTTCGCACACATAAACTTGGAGTCTCCCATTTGCTAGGGGTTTCAGGCGGGAGAATCTCCAGATCAGAAGGTGCTTGGGGTTGGAGTCTCTGGTCTTGACTTCCATGTCATTTGCATAGCAGCTAGGAGCATTTAACAAAAACAGAGCCAACACTTTCAGCATGCTTGTGTCTATTTGCAAACAAAAACAAAAACAAACAAACAAACAAACCATGACCCTCAAAAATTTACATAAGCATGTATCCTCTGTTCAAGGAAAGAACAGTGCCCATAATAAACGGACCTCCTGTACTATCAACAAACTCTGACCATATAAAACGTATATTCATACGTACTGTAGTGTTCACTAGGATTAAGAGGCCTGTGGTTTTAGATGGTGACTGGTTTATCAACTAGCAGTGGGCAAGCTTGAACTACACTTCCAACCTCAAGCAGCATTTCTGATTCACACAGCCCTTTCATACATTACTATCAAATAATGCTGGCCATTTCTTCAAGCAGTGCCTAGCATGGTGGTCATCTGCATTTTCTATCTAGTTGCTCTTTATCCCGATTTCTATGTTCTTCCGTGATACTTCATTACAAGTGCTATTCAAGTTTTTTCAATACATTTTTTTGTTTGTTTTATGGTGATTATTGATTGCCATATATGTACTTTATTACAGTTGTCTATCCCTGCTGTGTTTTTTTTTTTGTTTTTTTTTTGACAATGATATTTTGTTGTAACATATTATCAAGTAGTACAGTATGCAGAAAGTGCAGAAATAAGGCTCTTCCTTATCAAAATTAGGAAGCAAACCAACAACAAAAAAGAAGCCTGCCTCTGGTTTAATATAGCACTGATTATGGAGACCCTGTTTATCCTAAATTGTAATCATGAAACATGTGACTGGTCTGTGTGAATTTGCACAACCTGAGTTCTTGCCACACGCTCAGCCCTGGGAGAGAGAAGGCACCAAGAGGGATTAAAGTTGATGCAGGAATGAATTAAAATGATAACTAGAAAAGCACTCTGAGAGCACAGACCTCTGCCAAGCAGTTACCTTCCACCGATATCTTGCTCTTCAATAGAGATCAGTGATTTCCACCCATTGAAAATTGCCTGATTTCCCAATATAGAAGCCGTTGTTACATCATAAACCCTCTGATGCGCGACGCGCCTCGCCCCAGCAGAAACTAGAGCATGCACTTTAGTGCGTGCATGAAAACTTCAAAAATGCGTAGCTTGAACTTCCAAGTTCATTGACCCTATGTGGCAAAATATCGAAAATCCTTCATAAAATCCATAAAAATTTCCGGATCACTACCAAAAGTTAATCATCTGTTTCTTGTGTCATTTCCAACCTTTCTTGCAAGTTTCATCCAAATCTGCACACAACTTTTTGAGTTATTTTGCACGTGGACAAACAAACAAACTACATGTACATGTAACTAACTAACTAACTAACAAACAAACAAACCAACAGTAACGAAAACATAACCTCCTCCCTTGGCGGAGGTAACAATTCTATTTACCGGAATAATGACCATAAGGATGATATTAGTAATAATGATATTGGTCATGATAATAGTACTAATGATAATAGTTTTAATGGTTAAACAAAGATTTCAAAAATGCAATAATTCTGACATTAAACACTGTAGACATACGCAGTGCAGTGTACAGTGCTGCATAAAGTTACATACTGTAGTGCTTGTTATTGCATAAAATGTTGTATAAAACTAAATAGCACTCTAGACCTTGTCTTTAAATATCCATACAATGTAGTATAACTTCCCATTTATCTATTGTTTAATATTTTAATTGTGTTAGTTTAGACCTTACTATAATTACATGTATACCATGGACATTGCAGTGTTCTACACACTTGGTTTATATCACGCACAGAAACCCATATGATCCAACTACATACTTCGATTAGTCTTAAATTCAGGCAGCTAATTCCTTGTACACTTGTTTTAATCAATAACTTGAATATCAAGGTTGCATTGCCACTGTCGCAATACCCGGTTCTGTTTTGTTTTTCATTGTTGTTGCAAACAGAGCTGTAGTCCATCCCGCCTTGAATGCCAATGGCAAGAGTGCTACAAATGATAGTGCTTCACATTTGGTCAATCTACATTTCACTCGGGTATATAGTTCACTTGGGTAGATAGTGGCAGGGTCTGGCTCACAGACTAATTTCATTCATTGTCATTAAATGGCATTATGGCTAATGATTATAATCAAGTACCTTTGCAGGTACAAGGTATCATGAAGGTCACGTTTCAGGTACCGGTAATTGACCTTGTGGAAACAAGTACAGTATAAATTCTATCCAGTGTAATTTCATGGTTTTTGTCGGTAAATGTGGCCCACACATTCTTTTTTTTCTTTTGAGTATGATAGATATTGTCTTTTTCAAGCTCTTTAATGCCTCCATCATGCATTCTTTTGGACATTAGACAGAAGCTATATGAAAGTATGTTTGTCCAGATTTCTATGGTGTAAAGGCTGCGTTCAAATGCTCAAAAAGTGAACCGAACTGTACCGTACAGTAGCGTACACGTGCCAGATTGGGAGTGTTCACGTGCTCTGTGGAAAAAGCGTACCTCATGAGTTATTTTTGGACTAAAGTTAGAGGGGTGCAGTTTTGTAGCTACAGGGTCATGCACCTGGCACGCTTTATATACGCTACATACAGGTATCACGAACAAAGAGAGTCAACTCTTTGTATTTAGGATGAAGTACATGTTACGCGCATTCTTCTCACGCCAACAGCTGGTACGGTACGCTTTTGGACCACCTTGCGTTCAAGCACTCTCTGGCATAGAACGGTACGGTATGGTATGCATTTTGAACACATTGGGAAGTGGTCCACTGTTGGAACAATACGGTATAGTACACTTTGGGAGCGTTTACACGCTACTCTTGTGTGGTTACTATACGATACACTGTACAATGTAGGAGAGCGCTCGAATGCGCCCTAAGATATACTGTTGACTTCATGTAATGTATGTGGCATGAGACCTACAGTATATTAAGGGACAAGTTCACCTTCATAGACATGTGGGTTGAGTGAATGCAGCAATGTTAGTAGAACACATCAGTGAGAGTTTGAGCAAAATCGGACAATCCGTTAAAAAGTTATGAATTTTTGAAGTTTCTGCTCAGTCACGGCTGGACGAAAAGACTACTGTAGCTTGTGATGTCACATGAGTACAACGATATAAAGAAAGAATAATGAAAATTCAACATATTTCCATTTTTCTCGCATAACAAAAGAACACTCGACTTCTCTCTTTCAGAAGGCAGGGGGAATAATATTACCCTTAACATACGTCAGTAGCAAGTCGAAGAAATGTGCATCAAAAAGTAAAGTTTTGTGAAATTCTCTTTTTATTTTCATTATATGGTTGTACGCATGTGACATCATACACTGTACATGTAGTAGTCTCTTCCAGCAGTGACTGCGCAGATACTTAAAATATTTATAACTTTTGAACGGATTGTCAAATTTTCCTCAAACTTTCACTCATGTGTTCCACTAATATTGTTGCATTCACTCAATCCACATGTCTATGAAGGTGAACTTGTCCTTTAAATACCCTGGTTTGTATCTTTGAAAATATCCCTCAATTTCACCTTAATTTAATTTCACTCAAGGCAGGAAATACCTCAGATTTATATCCCAGGCTCATTTTGTTGACTCGTAAGCTCATCATTTTATCGTCCGCCCATTCTCCCATTGATAAAGAATACAAGTGAATGGCAAAGACACGTTAACAATAATTATGTGTATTACTAATGAGGATTTTTGTCAATTCTTTTTCCTCCTGTGGCCTCAGGTTATTTACCTGTATCCCCCAATTTCTCTTGATTTGTATTCATGTTCGAATGTTGCAGCATATTGCGCCCCGTCCCACGCGTACTTTTGATTTTATACACTAGAAAGCCATGGCACGAGGGTGGTCAATCTAAAAATAGGCAGTCGATGAGTAGTAGACTTACGATACTGCATATATTAGATTTTACACTTTACGCAGCCATAATTAGCCCCAGTGAAGTTTCAGGGGCAATTTCATCTTAATATTCTTAGCAAAGGTAGAGCTTAAGTGGAATCATATAGGTAGTGCTCAATGCCAGGAGTGCATATTGAATAGTTGAGAATAGCGCATGAGAGAGTATGCACCACTCGATATGATAAAGTTCCCCCATTCAAGACTCTATAGTTAATAGCGCATGACTGTCTATTGACACATACATGATGCCAATTCAACACATATTAAAGAAGATGATATTACAGATATACTGTGTACTTTGTATACACTGTATGAGTGGTCATACACACAGTACGCAACCATCTGTAGGCTGTGATACACAGGCCAAATCATGGAATTATCACGTTATTTTGGAAAAATTGCAGTGTAGATCATTCTCGAGTTCAAAGCTAAATGATGGGCGGTACTACACTGTGTACTACCGCCGATCATTTAGCTTTGAACTTGAGAATGATACTTTGCTAATTTTCTTAATCTGATATATCAATGTCAAGTTTCTTCATTTTTCTCCAACACCCCTTCACAGATGGGACACGGCTGGTCAAGAAAGATTTAAATGTATAGCAGCAGCTTATTACAGAGGTGCACATGGTGAGTAGAGCAATCACTCAGAAACTTAGGAAAATTTAATGAAATTGTCAGTTATAACGATAGCATACTCAAGAGTACCATAAGCTGGTAGAATATTGATGCATCATGCAGAATATATTATCATACATAGGTATCACATTTTCTTCCATGTTCTTGGCCTTGCTGAAATTTTGTAATTATACACTAGCATTATAACATCATAGCAACAGCTAATTCTCGCTATCGCCAATGACGTAAAAAGTACCCGGATGTGGCTTTTTCGTCAAGATTTAGTGCACTTGGTAGCAAGGGCACTTCCGGCGCTGGGCATAATTTGCACAACGCTAGCGTGCGCGTACGTGTACCTTACCTATAGCGCCGCGCCGACCACGGGTACTAGTACAGTAGGCCGCTGTACCGCCCGAGCCAGCGAGTGGCCAGGCCTGTCATACTCGTACACTGTAGTCCCCGCCGGCGCCGGCGGCCGGGCGGCCTTGCATTAGCATGCACCACTACTGCACGCAGCGCATAAGCTAACACATACCGGTACAGCGTACTGCTTGATCATGCGATCGATGTGCACATCACAGATCAGTCATCTCTGCATACGCTGAAAATATGCTGGAAAATATTCACCCACCTGGATATACAGTATATCGTCATAGAATGCCCATCTATTTTTAATTTGTTCTCTGTCGAAATGTCGCGAACACAATCGGGAACGAACAGTGATCTCGAATTTATCCTGTCTCCGAAGCAACTTCTTCCAAGTAAGTACCGTACAATGTACGTAGGCACTAGACCTACTACCTAGTGCTACTACCACTACTAGTAAGTCGCGCGTGCACGTACTGCGCTGTGGAGTCACCCGCAAACTTCACCCACGCGGCCACGTCACGTCTCGCATGCCAGTAAGGGTCCTATTTCTGCAGATTTTTTTCATTTATTGTCGTGCGAACAACACATGGCAGCTTCGCAGCAGCAACCAATAGTCGTATTAACAGCAATTTCTTAAGAATGGAGAAATTTCAAATCATAAGCTGTAATTCAAGTCGAGAAAACCGGAAGTACATGTAGAATACAGTCGGTTGTGTGTGTAAATAGCATTAGTCACGTATCACGCGCGTACGAACGGAAGTGACTTTGCTACCGGACTATCCCATAATGCACCGTAAATAACGCTTAAATCAACATCCGGGTACTTTTTACGTCATTGGCGATAGCGAGAATTATCTTTCATGATTTCTGCTTGCTGCTGTAGTTACTGCTTTTATAGGATATATGTGACCGGCGACAACGGTTTCAGGCAAAAGTCGGGAATTTTGAAAATTCATTTTTTCACTGAATCACATTGCCCATTACCTAAGCTTTGCATTGATATAAAACACTTGTATTCTCCGGCACCATAAGTGGGCATAGAAAGAGAAATAAAATGCACTTTTTAAGTTGTTAGCCTGACAAAATTGCGAGAAAACAGGCTTTGAAGATTCACCTCTTTCTCAAAGACAATGTCTGAGCGGCGATGCGAGGGGAGAATCACCCATCCGTACAATGGTGCCAATCGATGTTAAGCTCCACCTTTAGCAACCGTATCGCGTTCTGATTGGCTCACTGAGAGAGTCAAATTTCCCGGGCACCTTCCTCGGAGCTCAGCGTATGGAGCCGAAAAACAATGCGTTTCGCTCGGGTTTGTTTACAGTACGTCTTTCAAGATGGCGAATACGATAATTGCACGTATGGTGTACATGAACATGTGTATGGTGCACGCATTACGCAATGGCATCCACACGCCATGACCGTGTGCATGTAACTGGAGCTGTGTCAAATCCACACATTTACAAATCGCGTTTTCATTGTGGTTGACTTGTCTAAAGTTGTCTTTGTGCTCGCAAGGGTAACGCTTCCTGTTTGTTTTGCTTTTACAAGACATTCATATATTGCTTTGTTCATGGTGTTACTGAAATTAAAACAAACACACAAACAAACACGACTCATTAGTTTGATGCGATCTTGACGTGTAGTATGAATATAATTAGTCACATGTGACTGCTCCTTTCCTCTCATCTACCTTCCATTGAGTCAGTCTGCTGTCATAATTTTTACTACATGTGCAAGTAGACAAACCTGAGAATAACTAGTTTTCTTTTCACACGATTATGTCATGCTACATGATTTTTGTTTCACTTCCGTTGTCGAACATTGCGGTAGAATAGTTTGGATAGAAAGCCAAACGAAGAGCATGCACTACAGAGCGAGCGTAAAAACCACTATAGCCAAGAACAATGGAGCATGTAATCGTGCGCGCGTGGACAAAGCATTCCCCAAACGCTGCAACTGGTGTCTCCGAAGGCCGAATTATGTAAATGTATGCGACGCACCAGCCAATAGCATGCGCAACCCTGTGCCGTAGCAACGCTGGGGATATTGGCGCGGCGTTCGAAAGAAGCTCAAAACTGACGAGTGCGATCCAACATAGTGCTTAAAATTCCATTTTCGATAGGAAAACCTTAGTCTTATGCTCTGAAATTTAGTGTATATGTAGAAAACATATCAAAGATTCGATTTCTGCAAAAACCCTAAATCGACAAAAATAATGGTCAAAATCTTTGTACCCCGTCAGGAGGGAATTTGCTCTTGCGACTTTTGCCTGAAACCGTTGTCGCGGGTCACATATAGTCACACTCATACAAAGTTTAGTATACATGTATGCACAGGTACACCGGGTCATTTTAGTTTCTGAGACAAAGTTGAAATTATTCAATGCATTTTAAGCAATCTATTTGGGTTTTTGTGTGTGTGCATTAAAGTAACAGTTAGAAACATTAGTGAAGGCATTGCCCTTTAGCAATATTTTTTATTTTCAGTCAGTTGACTCAGTTCTATTGCCATCTTTAGTTATATTTCAAACTACAAAATCATGCATTTTGTAGAGGAGGGAAGATACCAGAAAAATATGCAAGGTTCTATTTCAGTATTTCATAGCACATAAAGAGAAGACAGATGTGGTTGCTGGGAAAGTTATAGTTTAGAAGTTACCGTTTGGAAGTTGAATTACAAATACTGATCAAAATGTTCATTTAATGAGGAAAAACAAATAATGTAATTTGTCACACATACCCATACCCTGGCTTAAATGTTACGCTGTCTTTGGGATTGTATCTTTCAGGATTTTGTTTGAATTTTTACACTTATTCACACACTTCCTAATGTACACTTATATGCACAAGTGACTGTTCCTAACAAATTTGAGACAGTGCTTAATTGTTTTTATTTTGCAGCACTTGATATCAAATTTCAAGGAAAAATTTCCGCTGTGGAATCATCTTTAAATGCCATTACTCACATTGGCTTTCCTGTTGGCTGATTTGAGCTTTCATGGTGTATTTTTATGCTCTTCGTTGCTTTCTCATGTTTCTCTTTATGGGTTGCATGACATAGTCCATAATAGCATCAAAAGTAAAGTGCCTGTATACAGCATTCTACACACTGAAGGTAAAACATAGTTCTCCTAGACCTGCAGAACTGTCAAATTTTGCTCCAAAATGTACTTGTTTGCCTAAGATATGTGTGGAATAACGCTGTATAATAACAAAATATTCGTTGGGTAACGACAAGAATGCGAAATATTATAAACCAAAAAGGTTCACTGGAGTCACAATCTCAGAACTTACCCGATCGGGGTCAGGCTAACTCGGGCTCCGGGACAACTCGGACTCGCTTTGACGAGGGACCGAGTTGTCCCTCTGAATTGTACAGGTGTACTATGGGAGTGCTTGGCGTTCTGGCTGGTCACAGTCAGGGGCTGAGTTGATACAACGCATGCATCAAAGAGGTTCTATTTGGTGCGCATACGAAATGAATGTTCACCTATGTATGAAATACAGCGATCACGAACTGCATGTAGATTGTCTGAAATAGGGTGGAGTTGTCCCCGAGTCTGAGTTAGCCTGGATCATCCATGGAATAAAAGTGGGTATACCAACTTTTATCATTCTATACTTTTAATCTCAAAATACTCCAAAACTGCTCATCATCCTGGCCAGGTAAGTTTCTTGGTAAACCCTTTAGATATATTGCAAGCAAATATGAAATGGTGCAAGACAGGTTCTCAAACCCTTACCAGAACTACAGGGTTTGTATGTTTTACCTTTAATGAGAGGGCTGGAATATGTCTTATGAGCTGCAGTGGAGACACACGGGCCCGAATTCACGAAGGTGGTACAAATGAAACCATGGTTTAAACCATGGACAAAAACCATGGAGTGCCAAGTGTCGCACAGAATATTTTGTTACGAAATTGGTCATTTCGTCGACAAAATGACCGTTTCGTTAATAAAATTATCACTTTGTGGACGAAATGTTCATTTAGTTACAAAGTGTTGTCATTTTGTTACAAAATAATCATTTCATCGACGAAATGACCATTTTCGTAACGAAATATTCTGTGCGACACTTGGCGCTCCATGGTGGCGCTCCATGGTTTAAACCATGGTTTCATTTGTACCACCTTCGTGAATTCGGGCCCAAGAGACCAATGCCAAAAGTGTCACAGATTGCTAGTACATAAACCAGTAGCATGGGCCATGATCACAAGGAGGAGGTTGATGAAGGTAACCCACTGACCAAAATCATTGTGTTATTTGTATATATATCTTTTATATGAATTATATTTGAACCATTATTATACCTAAACACATTGTAGCTCTTCACATGTGAGAAAATAGAATAATCAGTTTTTGTCGAGTTCCAGTTAGTGCATTTCAGAGACTCCAACCCCAAGAACCTTCTGATCTGGAGATTCTCCCGCCCGAAACCCCTAGCAAACGGGAGACTTCAACTTGATGTGCGCGAAGGGCACGTCATGAGCGCGAAGTTCCTTGCGGTCTAGGGTTCTAGATGCTCTCTCACGCTTTCTAAGGCTTATTTTTCAATGTGCAATGAAATTAAGTAAGATATCATTTCAAGCGGGAGAAATCAAATCTCAAGCGGGAGAACGGGAGATTCTGCAAAAATGGGCTTTCGGCGGGAGATCTCCTGTCGAAAGCGGGAGAGTTGGAGTCTTTGGCATTTGTAGATAACAAGTTTTGTCAATTTCTTTCTGAATTTGTGCAGTTTTATTGGAATTACTATTAAACTGGCCAGATCCATACGTTAATCTTTTGAGAGATATGCAGTAAAATTCAGAGTTGCCAATGTAGTGATCAGTGAAATTGTCTTGGGGCTTGATGGGGTAAAGTGGTCATCGATGTATTTGTAATGTACAGAAGCGCGAAGTCGTAGCCTTTCACCTCCGTTGAAATTGCTTGTAAACGACTTTGTGTAGTCCAGAATGTCTGTGAACACAGTAGTTGCTAACCATGCTAGTATCATGGTCCAACCCACTGCCTGAAACCCCATGCAAGGAAAACTTAAAGGTACTGCTTACCATTGGGAGCAGTGATTTAAAAAATGTTTGAAATATCACATTTGATGCATATGTGTAGGTCAATTGTATCACAAAACATCCTACCGTGTAAAATTTTTGCAATAAAGCCTAATTTATATGGAGATATCACTATTTCTCCCAATAAACCATAATTGTAGACGGTTTAGTCTACAAACATCTTTATTATAACTATTGTTCATATTTTGTATGTTTAACAATACTGAACATTAATTATACTGATTCAAATTTCTACATTGGTTGTTTCTAACTCACACTCTTGAACTCTTTTGAAGCACTACCACTGGGTTTTTGTTTCATCTGCAAATGGTAAACAATGCCTTCAATTGTTTGTAACCAGCACTGAGCTATAACAAAAGATTGTGACATCACCACATGGGCACTCTGTAAAATGAAGAGCATTCAAACCCTACCGAGAATACAGCTGTACTGTACAGTGTATGTCTCTTCAAATGATTAGCTCGTTTTCTCAGAAAGTTCATTAACATTGTGTAGTGCCACATGGGTGAAACTTATCGTCCTTGAAGTTGTCCATGTTTTATCCAGTGGATGGCACCAGATGGTACTTCTGCTTGGTCTTGATGCCCAGAGAAAGCGAAAGTGATGATTGATTACTATCTTTGTATCCTCGACCACACAAATTGTGTAAAGAGGGTGTAGTATAGAAATCACTATGTGGTTGGTTGGTTGGTTGGTATGTCACTCTTGCAAAATTTTGCCTTCTCAAACTACTCTTGATTTCAGTTTTGGGGCAATTGACTTGAAATTGGCACACGCATGCCCACAATGATATTTCGATGTGCAAGACACGTTTTCTGTCAAGGTTAGCCAATGTGTTGCCATGGTAGCAGCATATTTCTTTTGCTACACCATATGAAAATATTGTAGAATAGGCTTCCTCTCACAATTATTGAACATTTGACTTCAAATTTAGACTGCTGTAGTGTGTAGATGAGCAAGATCCATGTATATCATTCATCAATGTCAAACAGTGCACTACCATGGCAACAGTATGAAAGAAAATCATACAAAACATACAAATGTATTGTGGATTGAGCTAACTCCCTCAGTTTTTGAGCATTTGCCTTGAAATTTGGCACCTGTGACCGACATACTTTGTAAATGCGCAAGACACATCTTGTATCAATGTTGAGCAGTCCTTTGCCTTGTTTATTGAATTTCTTTTCTCTCTATCTTGACTGCAGTTGTGGTGATAGTATTTGACATGAAGGAGGCCTACACGTTAGACCACGTCAAGCGCTGGCACCAGGAGGCATTGCTGGAAAACAAACACGACCCTCACATTTTCCTCGTCGGCACAAAGAGGGATCTTTGCGTGAGTGTGCCATACTCTGATCTGTCAAGTCTCCCTGATTCTGCAGGAAGCGCCTTTCAAAAAAAAAAAATTCTTTGCGTCCTATCAAAAGAACATAAAAGCCTCTCTGATTCAATCATTGATGATGTCTATTATAGATTAATGAAGCAGATCTAAATCAAATGATTGGTTGAGAGCATACACATGACCAGGTATTTATTTTGTCTAATACATAAATTTGCTAATGACTGGTCATTAGTATACAAATAATGACTGCTATGAGGGGCACAGAATCATGCTCAGTCATGCATGAGAATTACATAATCTACGTGGTATCATTGGATAGAGGACTTATTGGACTATCTTACCATGAAAAAATAATGTGCAAATATTTTATAGTTTTCTGAAAATTTGCTGTTGAAGTTGGGTTTACTTTTTTTAGAGACACACTGTAGACTTTAATGTATTACATCTGACATTCAATGTTTGCGTGATATGCAATGGACATTTCAGTTTGATGACAGCTTTCAAGATTAACATTTGGGAAGGAGAAACTCCATGGTCATGGTCTGTGATAAAAGTTCATTCATCATGAAGTACATTGTAAAGTTTAGTGCATCAAGGGCACCTGTGTGTTTTGTCACTGTACTAGTGGCGATAAACTTTGCATGGGTAGGTAATAAACTCAGACTGAAGGTCGGTATTCTGTCATGATACACACTATTTAAAGTTAACCCACTAAAGACTAGTCTTGAGTGTACTCAGGCAGGTGTCTGTGGGAAATGTGCGTTATAGAAAGATTCATTAGCTCGCTTTCAATGGGTTAAAGGGACATAAAATGCTCATTTCAACAATTGCACACGCTTTCAAGATTCTGCATAGAAAGGGTATTACTTGAAGCATACTTCATTACTGCCTAGTTATGTTTCGTAAGTGCAAACTGATACATCAGCATGAAGAAACGTTGCAGTGTCATTTCCACAAAATGCAATGATGTGAGAGAATGGGTGTTAGCAAATGTATCATATCGGGGCTTAGTTTTACTGTTACCACCAACCCTTCGCACTACCCAAACTGGTGTATAAAAACAGATTATTGATTTACCCATTTCTGTGGTGTTGAAAGAAACTCCTCTTTGAATTTCACCGGCAGGAGACACCAAAGGAAATAGAGCAAGTGGAGACGGCAGCGATGCAGGTTGCCGAGGAGATCAAGGCAGAATACTGGTCGGTGTCATCTCTCTCAGGTGAGCAGCGCAAAGTGGGCGGGGCAGCTCTTTAACCCTCTGTGTGCTTTGAATGCTGATTGGCACAGAAAATCCTCTTTGCATTGTACATGCTGTCCAAAGTCCCTGGCACAGAGATGGTTAATTATCTTGTACCTAAAGTCTTCATCATCATAATCATTATCGTACTCTTCATCACCATCATGAATTACTGTACACCGCTACCGATATTCTCATCACTGGTATTAAAATGTTCATCTTATAATCATCTGCCATGTCATCTTCTCCCCAACCATCAGCATTGTCTTGTATTTTCCTGTTTTCATCATCACTATAATCATTTTTTTCCCTTTATCATCATCAATGCTATCACCTTTACAGTCGATGTTGTCATCACCATCATTTTAGCACCACCATAATCAAAATTACAGTCATAATCATCATTGTATTCTCTACTACCACTACAATCACAATCTTCACCATCCTCATCACTTCACTATCATCATCGTCATCAGTATCATCATCACCATCATCACCACCATCATCATCATCGTCATCACCTTCATCACTCTCATCATCATCATCATTATATTCATTACCACCACCACCATCATCATTACCATCATCATCACCATCATCATCATCACCATTACCAGCACCATCATCATAGTCATCATTCATCATCATTACCATCATCGTCGTCATCTCCATGATCGTATATTATGTCCATTACTGGAAGGTAACTAGAGCTTTGACACACATTTTGATAGGATTTCTACAGAGAGCCTAAACTTATTTGAGGTAACTCTTAACACTGTAACCTTCTTTTGATTAGCTGTGACAGTAAGTTCTGCAGCACACTCTCTGATCAGCAAATCTGAGGTACAGCGAGGGTCTGAAATGTTTATGAATGTCTGTCCTCTCCCACCATACTGTAGGATTGAATGTGGAGGAGTTCTTTAATCGGCTGGCAGCAATAACCTTCAACTCGTCGGTGCTCAAAGTTCTGGACGACATGGATGCAAAGTCAGCCAGCAGACAGATTGCCATTGAAGACAGCAGCAACAACAGGATAAGTGAGTTTTTTTGTGTTTCCTATGGCTTCTCGTATATTTTTTCTTTTATGGAATATGGAATGTGCAACAAGGAAAATGCAGTCTATGAATATTTTCAGTTTTCCTTTGGCATCTAAGCTCGAGCGCACTGTTGCTGGTTTTGTTAAAAATTGAGTTTCCCTCAAAATATCCCTTTTACGTTCCCCAGTCAAAGTCTCTGCTGTTACACCAAGTGATATGTGTGGATAGAAAGTCAGTTGGCCCCAATTTACCAAGCTGTTTAATTGAGAGAGAGAAAAAAAAAAGAAGAAGATAGTAATAGGTAATATCAAATGAAATAAGATTAGATTAAAAATGAAAATGAAAATGAAAAAATGTAGGATGAAATTTGAAAACTATAGTGTCACACAAACCCACTCAGGTGCAGCAATGCAACAGTACAGTATAGCAGCCATCGAGATACTCTGAGAATTAAAGGGACCGAGTTGCCTTGTCAGTTTGACAGTTTCATCAAACCTGTGCTAATCAGCAAGAATAGTATGCCCCTCGTGGCTCTGCCTATTTGCACACAGAACCCACGAAGTCCAATTATCCCTTGAATGAGGAGTCAGAATGTAACATTGCATGGTTTCAGGATTTAATTTACCAATGCAATGATGAGTATGACATGGTTAGTTTCTTGGCAACACTGCTATGGATTGAATTCAACTGTTGGAGACACGTTCCATATCTCCATTCGCCAAATTAAAATTTCCTCTCCATTCGCCAAATTAGACGTTTGGAATTGACAATTTGCCCATGGTTTATCATGGCAAGCAAAAGCCACTTGTTCCTTGTAAAAGAAAAACATCAACAGTGGATTAATATTCACAGCAATTATCTTTCATCCTCTCTTACTCAGTTCTGAAATGTCAAAGGAGAGGAATCTTGATTGGACTTTGTTCACATTTTCCTGCAAAGTCTTATGCAATAAAACCCGAGATGAACAAAACACAAAGAAAACCCCACTTCTCTCCATCTGTCATTTTGTGTGTTGCCAATTTAGAGTTGAAGCCAGATGACGTGGACGGCCGGTCGTCGAGCAAGAGGAAAAAGGCAGCCTGCTGCAACTGAATGGCCCTGGAGATGAGAGCCCTCGCTCACCGCTTGCTGGTCAAGTTCCTCTCAGCTACCGTCGGTGCTTTGGAGAGGAGGAAACCCCGACCCTCCGTAACCCACGGCAACCGAGTGGGTCTACAAACTCTGGGGGTCAACCTCTCAAATCACCATGGCAACTTAATCTTCTCCATCTTCTCTTCCTTCTGGATTAGCCGTTTCCTTCAAAGCAGGGAAGAGAGGGATCAATTTTCACAAATGTTTTCTTTTTCGTTGTTGGCAAAACCATTTGCACAAATTTGCGCTACAGTGAGGAAGTTTCCCATCATCTGGAATCTCGATTACCACCCTTTGGACTGTGATGCTGCGACAAGGACCGGAAGCGATGCTTTCCCATATGCCGCGAGATGCCCAAGCGGTTTGGCTCGACACGGCCTCTGCAATCCCATGCTGCTGGAATGGATGATTGTGATTCTGCGATCGCTCGACAAACTTACGCTTCTCGTGAGAGCTTGCAACTGTTGTCATTACCATTGCCGACTTGTGGAATACATTGTCAGGGACGTCCATCGCAAGGTCCCAGTCCCGCCCAGTCCCAAGAGGGCCGCAGGAGTGCAGCGTGCTCATTTTTATCGTGATAAAAATGTCTCTATTGCTTGGGAGGTGAAAATGTGACAAGTGTAAGTGCTATTTAAGTGGACTGTGATGGCGATGCTCCGAACTGTTTGAAAAAGGACTCATCAACTCTACCCCGAGTGTGACGATAGTCAACCTCACTACAGCATCAGGTGCTTGTAACAGCAGCAACGTGTTCATAAGATGACGTTAGACTGAATCTTATGTCATTTGTCATCTAGGACCAGTTTGTGTAAGGGTATAGAAACTACGTGGCAGTACTAAAATGTGATGTACAGTACATATACTAAAGATATAGTACAGTTATATTATTAAAATAGTTGTTAATGTTGTCCACTAGAGTTGCATGTTTGTTAGCAGTGGGGTACCTGTATATTTTTTTCTTCAATTCTCTTTATCCTATTAGTATTTTTTTCCTCTTCTGTTTAAATCGGGCATTTGGGATGAGTGTGTATTACATAATGCAATCTAAATCAAGTGTAAGTCTCTGTCCTAGGGTTGCCATTTCACCTTTCATTGTTTGAATTTTAGGGGATTTTAGGGGTTTATCTGTCTCATTAGCCTGAATGAATATAATGCTTTGGTTGGGAAGATGTCGGTATAAAAGTGTCTCAGAACACTGCTTTAGTTTTATAATAGACTAGAGTACTACTGAAGTTGCACTTCAGACATTTGCAAATTCAAGCTACGCAATAAGCAGTTTACGTTTCTATTTTCTTTGATTTATTTCAATTAAGTTCACTGACATACAAAGAAAGAATTTTGTAATCTTTGTAACTGAAAAATGAGTGTCTTTCTGAAAAACAAATCTTTATACACTGAGTGAACCTACACTTGTAGCAATCTGCTTTATATCATTCAATGCTGATTGATTAGTTTTTATCATAAAGTGTAGTCTGTAGTTTTTCATATTTTGCAAAGGGACCCAAGTTTTATCATTCATGAAAAGAGAGATGCAGAAAGGGAGATATGAAGTTAGGTGTTTCATTTGTGCCACCACAAACAAACAGGAAAACAACATATAGGTAGTGATATTCAACATTTACAGATTTTCAACCTTATGCTATAATTTTTGGTAGTCCATGCAGTCAAGATTATGAGACATTAAAATTACCAACTATTTGGAGCTAACTTTACTCAAAATATTGACACCAAAAATTTCACAACATTGTTTAAATTTTCACATCTTACTTTTATAATGAAGATTGTTGGGTGGTTGTTGTTTTTTTTCTTTCTCTGTATCTTGTAGCAATCTCTGCTACTATTGTCCTCATGTCATATTTGCATTTTAAACTAGATGTAATCATTCACCTTACATGTACATGGTTTTGATGGTTTTTTTTATTTCACCTTGATTTATGTCATAGTTTTTGCTACGCTGTATTTGTAGGTAGTCCGTGAAAATGCTATTTGTAACTTATGAGATCATTTGAAAGTGCAAAATTGCCTCCCTTTGCAGAATCAAATTATCTCTCTTGCTTTCTGTTTCCATGGAATCAAAACATCCACCACTTAAAAATAACTTTGAGTTTTGTTTGTGCAATAGGTCTTGCACTTTAGATTCATTTTAGATTTATTGTTTGTTTTCACCAGTATCGAGATATGAAAGTGCCTTTATGAGTAAGGGATATAGATGCTGAAAGCCTATCTGATATTTATTTTCTTTCTGGGTTATTTACTTTTTCTCAGTAGATTGACGTATAGTTTATTTTACCCTTTCCGGTATAAAATTTGTAATAGCCTATGAAAGCAGACCATGGTACGGATAAGCTGGTGATGTGAGGTGAAAAAAAAAATTAAGTTTCCTCATTTTGAGTTGTGTTTGTGTCCTCATGTTTGCAGTATTCATTCAGTTTTATCTGTTTCTTTTATCTCAATCCTGGCATGGTTTGGTATTTTGTTTCCACTCATAAAGTCCAATTAATACTTCTCCAGTTCATGACATGCTTGGTATTGAAAAGTTCTGATATTTCGTATAAAGTAGCAACAATGACTTATACGGTCATTTGTACTTGATAGCAGTTGTCTCATACTATAGTAGATAGATACAAGTGTATGTATTTCTTTTTATCACATATATTTTTTTAATCAATTATTTAATTATTTATCTATTCATCTTTGATTTGTTTAGTGTCTGTCAGACTTATTTGCCATTAATTGGACTTGTCACATTTTTTCTTTTGTAAATGAATGTCTTTGAAACTTATAAAATGAGGATATTTAGAGTACATGAGTAATGTGCTCCTGTACATTACAGGAAAATGAAATTCCCAACTTCTTGATGACATGAGGTATAAGTGTTTTTTCTTTCTCTCTCTCTCTCTCAATTTGTCTGCCCTCAGTACAAAAATGAAATTTGTGAGATCACAACTGCTCATCTGCATTTTTAGCATAACAATGCGGGAATTTCAGAGCTTGGGTATTTGTTCCGAGTTCATCATGTCATTGCCGGCATCCAGGGACAGCCTGGTGGTATTGTCACTGCCTGGAAAGCAGTAGATGACAGGTTCAAGTCCCGCTGGTTCCTTTTTCCGACATGTTTGTTAAAATGTAGATCAGCAGTTGCGATCTTACAAATTTCATTTTCATAGAGGGAGGCAAATTGAAGAAGACTTATACCCCATATCTTCACTCCTCCGCATAATAATCTCTTGCTTTCATTCTTAATGACGTGTTTGTCTTAACCCATTGAGGACGAGTCCCGGGTATACTTGGGCAGGGGTCTATTCATTGGAAATGCGTGTTGTAGCAAAATCAGCCCGTCCTCAACGGGTTAATGGTGTTGGAAAATAACCTTGGATGTTGTTGTCTGTGATCTTCCTTGCGTGAAGAACATATTATTTCTTTTTTAATGCTTTTGTAAACAGACTCAAGTTCAGAAATTTTCTTTAGTTGACATTTCAGCAATGACTCGACAGATGGGGAAAGTGTGAGTAGAGACTATTGATGAACACTAAAAAGAAAATCATGCATGCAGTTTGTTTTCAGAGAATGTAGTGGCAACTTGACATGACAGAAAAAGAGTCCATTTGTACAAATTCTGATCAAATAGACGATTTATGAGAATGTATGACTGTGCTGTTTTCTGACAGAGAATATACGCATGAAAAATTTCTTGTGTATCAGTCAATGCTGATCGTTTCTTCCGTATTTGTAAATTGCGCATCTGGCTTTTCGCTTTCAATTTGTGCTGTGCTAATTCATCTATGCATTCCGAAATCATGATGCTTTGATACTTGCTTTAATAATTGCTTCTGTGATGGCAGTACATAAGAAAATTTATTTTGAATAGTAAATACAAGTAGATCAATGGCGAGCATTTTTTTTTATTTGCATGACATTGTGAGGATTTGTGTGGCAATAACTAAGATGATTGGAGATAAAATGGCGTTTAATTCTTTTAAGGTTTAGATTTGAAGTCTGCAATATTTGTGTCTCTTGACAGGATGACAAGCCTGTGATGTAGCACCATGTGTTAAATAAGGAAAGTTGTTGCTACAGATATTACGCACATGTCTATTCCTAAGGCTGCGTTCATATAGAAGTATACGGTATTCGCTATTTGCTATTCGCTATTCGCTGCTCGCTATTCGCTACTCGGGCACCCAGTACACCATCACCCGCACCATCAACTCCCCATCCCATGCAGTGAGGATTTCTTCCTCCTACATACCAGCAAATCTTATTAACAATTTCTAAACTGCATCATAATGTCAGTCTACGTGCTTATTTTTGCTGAAGGGCAAATCCAGACCAAAATTGTCATTATTTCATAAACGAGAGACGGTATATGCTGCAAGAAAATCGTACAAGCTCGATTCCCACTATGCTATGCTATTCGCAGCTATTCGGTACTTTCGAATAGTGCCCTCTTCTGTGAACCGGTGTGAGGAAATCCTATCGTTTGATTCAAGCTATTCGCGTGCCCTTGAAAACGAGCACCGAATACCCGAATAGTATAGACCGATTCGGGTTCGTTGAGGGCAGCAGACAATTTGTGGCACTGGGCGCAGCCATGAGCTCATTTTGCGGTGTCTTAGCCGACCCCCCCCCCTCCTCTCCCCCACCCCCAGGCAACATGTTTATCGCGCACTTGTAACAAAGGTTCGCGCACTAAGCAAGCATTCGCGCACTCAGTACGAGACGCCTATTGGCTAAAACAACCATGCATCAGTTTTTCATTCCGTGCGCAGAAGGGGGTGGGGGAGAGGGGAGGGGGGGTCGGCTAAGACACCGCAGTAATGGTCGGTGTTGCCCATGCCAAAAATACACATAGCGCGTCACAGAATCGGTCTATACTTCTATGTGAACGCAGCCTAAGAAACTTGTTGTTCATCTGCCAGCCTGTAATGTGTTGCCAGGAATGAATTCACCTGCATGTCTTCCTTTCCTACCTATGTTCACTTTACCTTCTTCAGCTTTTACTAATGTGAATTTTGAGTGAAGAATTTCATTGATGTTTAAAGGCTTGTTTCTGCTCGTAATAAGAATAAACAGAACACACCTTAGCTAGGCCACAATATGTTGCCATGCATAGTTCATAGATTTCTCATTTGTTCTTTAATCCAGTATTTGATGTGACTATTTATAGATAATCTATATAAATGCTATTTATTGGTCATCTATTAGAAAGGACAGTTCTGCATGAAATAATTATACAAATTAAGTACTTATTACTTTGAAGTGCGTGTGAAAACAATGCTTTGATTTCTATAGTTGATTAAGGTTTGTTTGGGTTTTTTTTTCCTTGTGATTGCTCATGAAGGATTCATACCTTGTAAGATTGTTTTTTCTTCATCTTTTAGTACTCCCTTACTTTAAAGTTCTTATCTACTATCTGGGAAAATACAGTACTGAATTTTTAACTGCTGTTTTCTGTTTATATGGGACTGGGTGCAGCATAAGAGAGATGTGGGTGATTGATTAGTTAGAGCAGTACCTACATGGCATCATGTGATCAGTTGTAAGTATCATGTGATGGCTGTCATGTGATCAGTTGTAAGTATCATGTGATGGCTGTCATGTGATCAGTTGAAGTATCATGTGATAGCTGTCATGTGATCAGTTGTAAGTATCATGTGATGGCTGTCATATGATCAGTTGAAGTATCATGTGATAGCTGTCATGTGATCAGTTGTAAGTATACGGCCCACGGGTGATAGTGGAATCTTGTTAGTAACCCATAGAGATCGGTAGTCAAGAGTGAATGTCCAATATTAGCAGCATACTGTATACGCCATATATCTAGCAAGTCTGATTCTTTTTAGCACATCGGGACTTTCTGACAAAAAATTTGCAAGTGGATAAATTCACAATCGTGGAGTACCGTAATGAACGCCGAAATGTATGCGTGCACGTCACATTCATGTTGGGATGAGAGCTAATATTTTTGTGTGTCGTTAAACTTGCAAAGGGCACGCGACTCGCAAAATTCCTCAAAAATAGAAAACCTGCGAGATATATGGCGTATTTAGTATTCTGATGAATCAGAGAAGATACACAGATGTTGGCCCAGATGGCTTCCTGTTTATTGGTGTGACAGAGATGTGTAAAGCCAGGTTTTGCTGGGCACACAGCTTCGGTTCTTGCATAAAGTAGTTTTGGTCTCTTCGGGGTGAGCGGGTCTAACACATGGTGTGTCAAGTTACACAGCTGAAAAAAAAAATGTAAAAATTGCACACAATTACTGGATTTGTTATATCTGGAAAACTGTGAATAAAGAATATAATGATGTGTCGAGATGAACATTGTATATCCAATCATCATTAGTGTTGTGATCTTACTTGGTTGCAGTGAGTTGATGTGTGATTTGTTACACTTTTCTCCACATTAGATTTGTCGTTCAAATAAAGTTCGAACACACACACATGCTCACACATGCACACACACATACACAAAAGACATGAAGTTTCAGTGTAATCTCATATGAAATGAGGAACATATGAAATTTCATTGAAGTTTCACATTTTCATGAAAAAATGATGTCTGTTACGACTACATTTGCAAATAAAATGTATCAATAAATGATAACGTTACCCTACAACTTTAGGATAAACATTGGACTGTTCAAATAGAACAAGAGACCCGCGGGTCTAGCGCTCACCTGAGTATCGCAAGTTCACCTTTCACGCAGTCACTAATCTAAATTATTCACAGCTCTACCAAAATTTGACCAGGCATTCTCAAGTAGAAGATGAAACTGTACAATAAGGGCCCAAATTTTTTAAGATTCCTTAATTTGGGGGGGGGGGGGGGATTGGGGCCCCCTGGGGCCCTCTGGGTGGGGCATGGTGCCCATTTTTATAAATTGAGATCCTGACCCCCTAGGGATGCTACCTGCCAAGTTTGATGAAAATACATCATGAGGTTTTCAGGAAGAAGATGAAAATGTACAATTCAGGTCCCCATTTGGACCTTCCCAACCAACCCCCCCTGCCCCCAAGAGGGGCACCCCTTGATCTCCTATGAACAAACTTGAAAATACAGTCATTAATGTACTCACTCATAGTATTATCTTACCTCTATAACTTCTGATTCTAGAGAAGATTTTTAAAGATTCCTTCATTTTGGGGGTTTGGGGCCCCCCTGGGGCCCCCTGGGTGGGGAATGGTGCCCATTTTAAGAAATTGGAATCCTAACTCCCTAGGGATGCTACCTGCCAAGTTTGGTGAAAATGGGTAATGGGGTTCTCAAGAAGAAGATAAAAATGTACAATTTAGGCCCCATTAGGACCCCTCCTCACCCCCCTCCCCTGGGTCCCAAGGGGGGCACCCCTGATTCTGCCATGAACAAACTTGAAACTACAGTTATCAATGTACAAACTCATAGTATTAACTTAGCTCTATCACTTCTGGTTCTGGAGAAGAAGATTTTTACAGATTCCTTAAGTTTGGGGCGTTTGGGCCCCCTGGGGGCCCCCTGGGTGGGGCATGGTGCCCATTTTAACAAATTGAGTTCCTAACCCCCTAGGGATGCTACCTGCCAAGTTTGGTGAAAATGGGTAATGGGGTTCTCAAGAAGAAGATGAAAATGTACAATTTAGGCCCCATTAGAACCCCTCCCCACCCCCCTCCCCTGGGTCCCAAGGGGGGCACCCCTAATTTTGCCATGAACAAACTTGAAACTACAGTCATCAATGTACTAACTCATAGTATTAACTTAGCTCTATCACTTCTGGTTCTAGAGAAGAAGATTTTTACAGATTCCTTAATTTTGGGGGTTTGGGCCCCCCTGGGGGCCCCCTGGGTGGGGCATGGTGCCCATTTTAACAAATTGAGTTCCTAACCCCCTAGGGATGCTACCTGCCAAGTTTGATGAAAATCGGTCTTGGGGTTTTCAAGAAGAAGATGAAAATGTAAAAAGTTTACGCACGACGCACGACGCACGACGGACGCCGGACGAAGGGCGATCGCAATAGCTCACTTGAGCCTTTGGCTCAGGTGAGCTAAAAAGGGGGAAATTTGTTTTGGTAAGTAATTTAGCCACTACAATCCACTGTCCCTTACAAGTCACTATAACTTACTGCAACACTGCAATCGTTTGATAGGAATTATTCATTTCATTCTTTTGCATCATGTAAGTTAATATTTACGAGGTGAAGATGTCATTGCCACCCTTAGTCTGGTTTCAACCATGCTACAGCCAGCACATCACTTCTCAAAATTTGAATTTGCTACATTGTGTCCACAGGAACCTACATTGAACAGTCAACTCTGCATACGTCGACGACACATTTATGTTGAATAATCGGCTGAGTCAATGAATACAAAAAGTCCCAATTCACATTCATAGTCTTGTGTGGGTTATTCCTCTGTTACAATCAGAAGTTGATTATTGCTGAAGCTGATGCATTCTCCTCAGTTCTGTCAAGATCGACAGAAATCAGAGTGGTAGAAGTTTCAGTGTAATTGGACATAAATTTGGAGAGTTATGGAATTCTAAGCAATTGTCATTGTGACGATGACATCTTCACTTTGTAAAAATTAACTTTCATGATACAAAAGGCTGTATAATTATACTGCTTTCACTTTATTATGTACAGAAATATGTGATTTATTGAATTGATGACTTATTTCTATCCAGTCATCCACGTTGCACATTTGAGTTGTCATCTTCAAGTTGGCTAATACATTGCTGTCCAATGGTCACACACACACACACACACACAAACAAGCAACAGCCCTTATTTGTGCAATACAATTGTATTACTGTATATGCCATATATTTAGCGAGTCTAAATTTTCGCGAATTGGAACTTCCCGAAAATTTCGCGAGTAGTTAAACTTGCGATCGTGGAGTACTGTACTGAACGGAGAAATGTATACGTGTTCATCCCATTCATATTGGGATCAGAGTCATTATTTTCGCGTATCTTTAAGTCTGCGAAAAGCACCTGACTCGCAAAATTCGCAAAATTCAAAACCTCGCGAAATGTTTGGCATTTACAGTATATCATTTAGAGCAAGATCACAAAGAATGAGCAAATTCCAAACAGAGAGTGGAAAAAAAGTTGTAATTTATTCTTTCTTTATCTATTAAAATTTGAACATCTTTTATATCGATAAATATACATATGATTTAATCCATAAAATGCAACAGCATAGAGCTACTACCCATTGGCCATAAATTATCAATGACAAATTATGATTACAATCACACCACAACACTGACCTTTCAACTCAACACATTTAATATATTCTTGTGGCATCTATTTCTTCAAGTAAATGATACCAGTATTATGCATAAATCAAACACATTCCATACAAAGCAAGGGGGTATAAGCTAACACACAGCAACATCATCTCCCTGAACATTTTCCAACCTGGAACACAGTATGAGATGTTATTTCACGTATGGCGTATTTTGTGAATCACTGTTGAATCGCAAATTCTACAACATGTAAAAATGTCACTATGCACAATGTGAAAATGTCCGTGACCTCCTCATTCATGAAAATATCTGTACGCGAAGATATCAGCTTAAACAGTAGAACCCTTCACCAAACCCTGCAGATTCTACCATTTCTGACCCAATATCAAGATAAACAAAAAGTATGTGATACAATTTTACCCATCAAAATGCTACAGACATTATTCACCTGAGTATTAACATGACCAATTCTTGCTTAATCATCTACACAAATATCTGATTTAAAACACAAAAATGCATGAATGAAGATGGCGCACAATGTACACAAATGCATTTTACATTTCCGACACGGCACAAATAAACATTCAATTTTCTGGGCAACATTCACAAAGCTAACTACTTTCATTGCAATATGTTTTTACGCAGCCAGCGGATACATTACTTTGGTTTCATTTGCACAGAATTAAAAACAGGCAGGGTTTGCAGGTTTATTTTTCCACTTATTTTCTCCCCAACCATGGCAGTTTGACCTTTCTAGTCCCAAGAAACCAAATTTCTATGGTTTGGGGCTCTATCTTTTAAGCAGACTCTATGTGGTTTCATTGGTAGTGATGCACTGAGTGGGCCACTGAGATATCCAGGCACTTTCTCACAGAGATCAGTGATTTTGACAGTTCCATCTACTAGTAGTCTTTTCATCAATGCTGGATACACAGTAAGATTCAAAGTTGCCAATTTGATGATGACAAAAAGCTTAACATCTGTAGCATAATTAGCCCAAGACATGACGAGTTGATTTACTTGAGATTTGCAGAATAGGAACTGGGCTCCAGAAGAACAGCCTTCAACGTTCCATGCAAGGCATAAGCAAACGCATTTAAACATGGACAGAAAAAATTGGTACAATTGACACCTGACAGTGATAGGAACATCTATTTGAATGACTTTACAATTTCATTTACCAGCATAGACAAACCTATGCAGATCAGGAACTCGGTTTCACAAGAACAACCTACCATGTACCATGCAAGGATGAGCAAACATACTAAACATAGACAGAAAATTATGTCCAATTGACACCTGATAGTGATAAATCCATTTGAAGCAATATGCAACTTCATTTATAACAGTTTTTTATAACAGTTTGCAATTATCATTCATCTATGCTAGTGAATAAATAAAATTATAATTTAAAGATATCATATTCAACTCCTTGCAGCTGTAATGAATTACAATAATGATGCGTTCGGGAATCTAGTAAAGTGCAAACTTCAGTAGGGTGGCATCACATTTGACGGCAAATAAAAGAAAAATTACATAGTGCAATGACCAATTCCTTTGCACTGCAAATTGACACATACGAAACTTTGCGGAAATGTTTTCACTCACGCCCTGGTCTGTTTGGATTGAGAAATGATCACAATCTTTGCTGAGTTACGTGCAATGTGCATCAAACGTCACTGCACATGATGTGAATATTAGTAAATGTCTGTGAACTCTCCCGACAGCTAGAATATGTGCACTGGCAAGCTATGGTTTGTGTCTAACAGCAAGAGATGTGGGCAGTTAGCGGCAGCAGTCTTTAAACTTTGGACATAATTTGCATATTGCATAGAATCACCACATGTCACATCAAGAATTGCTAATGACAGAGGATTTCACATTGTTACTCTACAGCTTCAATCATGTACCTAGAAAAACGAAAAACACAAAGATAAAACCAACCCATAATTTCTAACTCTCTGTGCTGCAAGAATATCAATATTGCAAGTATTTGATAAAGTTTCTGAAAATTTGTCCAAACCTGCAACTGATAATATCAGAGCAAGGATATATTTCATCTCCCTCTCTATTTCCACATCTCTCTCTCCCTCTCTTTCTCTCTCTCTACCTATCTCTTTCCTCTGCAAATACACAAAAGAGTGCATAAGGCAAACAGGCACTGAATAGATTTTAATCAATCACGGCAAAGCTGTGATATTTAGGATCACCCAGTCTGGGTTGATCTCATGGTCAAATCAGAACTCACTAAATCCTAAATTAAAACACTTTTTGCTTGTTATATGTAATGATATTTCATATGTTGGTCTTGCCCGGTCAAGCACAAAAAACTGCTGACGTAAAAATGTCCACTATTACAGTATTTATTACCTTACATCCATCTTCTTAAACAGCTTGGCCAGATACAACAATCTGACAGAACATTAATGCCCTCATCTTCATCATGATCTTTAAAATGAATAAATTATCATTTTTAAAAAAAATGACAGACCTACAATCATGGCAAACATTAATTAATTCCTGTGAAGATTATGTGAAGTGTTCAGGGATTTTTATATACATAAACATAATCAACACGGAAGTGTTATCAATACCAAAGATATATTATTGGTGATAATCATTTACTAGTAGTAACTGCCACATTTTGGTGACAGTGCCATCCAGAATTTCATGAATTCCAGTCCACTTCTTTCAACATTAGCTTCTCCAAAATACAACAGATCATCAAAAAACAACAAGGCTGTTTCCTTTCCACTAAACATAGAGGCTACCCTACATGAGCAATGAGCTACAATTACACTTATTTTTTCAAATCAGAGAAATATTCATTTGTACACTTAAAAAGATACATACGATCTTCATACTTACAGATAAAACAGCAAAGGAGCAGAGAGACAAGGTTCTATTAACATTCAGTGAATACGAGTACACACTTTAAACAATATAACAATTACAGTAAACGTAGGAAGCATAGGCTAAATTAACTATCATTGTACAAAATGAACACATTTCATACACAAGAAAGCATAATTCTCATGCATTTTCATTTTCCTTTTTTGAACATCAATTTAACCTCTCTCACATATGACAAAACTGACCATTATTTACCTATTCTAGCTTCGAAGTTTCAAAAAGTATTGTGGCTTATGTTGATGCATGCTCAGAGTGGCATTTACTGTAAAATTCCTTGCAGGAATGCAGTCTAATAGACACTTCATACACCACTTTGACAAGAGTGTAGCTGATTGCCAAATCACAAAAGGAATGTATCGACTTCTAAATAATCTCTGAACATGTCATTATTCCTCATATTGGCTTGTTTCTCATTAGAAACTCCTGGAATTAAATATCAACAATTTTTACAACTACAATACAAATACAGACATGAGAGATTTGTGTGTATGTGTGTTCTCTTTTTTGTAAGAGGCAAATAAGGTTTATTCAAGGCCATTGCAAATATACCAAACTCTCTCCAAACTTGCATTTTCTTTTTAGAATTTTGTCTTTTTCTGCATAATGAATGCTGGAAATTTAGATGATCTATTCATCGTGACACACAACAGATTGTTAGAGCATATACGTGCGGAGGGGTGGTTTGATACAAGACTGCCAACATTTATACATCAAAATCGGGAGGATTCCAAAAATTGATCAGGAGAATACCACTGTGTTACAAGCAACTCAACGGGTAGAAATCATAACCGAATGAGGGAGAGTATCACATTCTCTGGTCAGGATATGAAGAGGTATCTAATACCCCTTTCACACCAGCCACATGGGGATCACCTGGGAGTTTCAATGGGGAATCATACATGGAACATCAACAAGGAATTTCTGTCAAACTAGCAAATGGATTTATCTCATCTGCTCTTCTGCAGTGGAGTGCAAGCACACCTTATGGCTCATGCGTGAAACAGCTCGCAAGACGTTGTTGGTATACTTAAAGGACAAGTTCACCTTCATAGACATGTCTATTGAGTGAATGCAGCAATATTAGTAGAACACATCAGTGAGAGTTTGAGGAAAATCGGACAATCCGTTGAAAAGTTATGAATTTTTGAAGTTTCTGCTCAGTCACTGCTGGATGAGAAGACTACTACAGCTGATGATGTCACATGCGTACAACGATATTAAGAAAATATAAAGAAAATTCAACATATTTTCACTTTTCTCGCATAATATGAGAATGCTTGACTTCCCTCTTTCAGAAGGCAGGGGGAATAATATTACCCTTAACATACGTCAGTGACAAGTCAAGGAAATGTGCACTTTTTTCAATAAGTAACATTTTGTGAAATTCTCTTTATATTTTCCTTTATATACTGTTGTACGCATGTGACATCATCAGCTGTAGTAGTCTTCTCATCCAGCAGTGACTGAGCAGACACTTCAAATATTCGTAATTTTTGAACGGATTGTCCAATTTTTCTCAAACTCTCACTGATGTGTTCTACTAATATTGCTGCATTCACTCAACCCACATGTCTATGAAGGTGGACTTGTCCTTCAACTTCGCTTGTCAGGTGGGAGTTTACCCATGATGTCTTTCACACTGCAGCATCACCTAGGAATTCCAAGGGGCACTCGGGAGTTTACCAGGGTCGGTTCAAGTTCGAGTCACCCATCATTTTAACCTGGATTTCACCCTGCAGGACCATTCATGACAACTTCACGGACCTGCATCTGCCACAAACTCTATTCAATCAATGGGAGATTCATACGTGACAAGACATCAAATTATATTTCCACTTTTTTACGAACGCAGACATCAAGTGCCATTTCCCAAAGCGAATTACCAAAAAAAAGCATACACAGGTTTCTGAAGGAAGAAATACATATCAACCACAGTATAATATGGCAAACATATACATCAAAACTATGTCAAATACCCTAATAGCATTAATTTCACTTCTTTCCATCAACATTGCATAACTACAGGCAGCTTTATAGCTACTACACAATTTTCATTCATTTTTCTCATACTGGTCTGCAAAGACGAAAGCTCATTTACACATTTAATTGCATCGTCATCACACTGATCATTAGATTGATGTTGATTATTAGTACAACCATGATCATTCTCTTATGTTCTTTCACTCAACTTCATCATCATCATCATCATCATCATCATCATCATAAAGAGTATTAACATTCATTTTCTTCATCATCATCATTATCACTATCTCGAGATCATGTAATCACTCACATCATCATCTCCACTATCATCATCATTGGTATAATCATCATCATCATCATCATCATCATCATCATCGATGCTCATATACCCGTCATCATTCTCACTGAAATCACTGAATTAAGGCCACATCGTCGTCGTCGTTGATGTCAAGATCGTCATCCTCCCCGTTCTCCTCGATGTCGTCCATCTCCCCGTTGATGGTGCCCAGATTCTGAGGACCGGTGGCGGACCCGGCCGCGCCCCCTCCGGCGCTCAGCTGCCGCAGGACCAACTTCTTGTAGACCCCTCCCTTGTTCAGTAGCTCCTCGTGTGTCCCCCTCTCAGCTATCTTGCCCTTGTTGATCACAATCACCTACAGGGACAAAAAGGAGAAAATAAAAACACAAATACATGATCAGGTAAAACTGAAAAATTACTTATTACACATGTCACAATAAGTCTCCTTTTTTCTCCTTTTTGTTGTCTTCACTATTTATTGAATGATCTTAATCTACCTTTCATGATTCATCAACTTTTCTACAAGTAGTTATGACATCTGGGGAAAAAAGGTTGGGGATACGTGGAAAATGGTAGAAGTAACAACATTTATACAGTAATAGATAGGGACTGATAAACATATAATGAAATGGAGAGGAAGATGTAATAGTTGTGAGGAATAGAGACACAAATGGAAAGATAACAAGGAAGTTAGTTTAGATGGGTAAACACATAAATAGATATAAAGATATACAGATAGATAGATTTATTAACATACTTGATAGAGAGGTGAATGGATATATAAGTAATCAGATAGACAGATGGAGAGATAGATAAATGGGTAAGTACACTGTAGATAGATGGAGAGATGGGCAGATATACAGAAACAGGGAAATATAGAAAGAAATGAGAGATATACAGAGATGACTTGACCAAGGGCATTCAAACACTCTGCCCATGTGTTTTTAGAATTGAGGTAACCAACAAAAATACAAATATAATTTTTTTGTTTAAACCAATGAATGTCTTGTCTAATGACCACAACTTGCTTCTACCAAAAAACAGATACGTCTAACTGCCATGCCTACCTGTGATGCGTGTTTGACAGTAGACAACCTGTGTGCAATGACCAGCACTGTCCGTCCCACCATGGCCCTGTCTATAGCCTCCTGCACCAGGTGTTCACTCTCTGCATCCAAGGCACTGGTCGCCTGTGGGATAGAAGACAACAAGACAGGCACTGAACTAATATTTATTTATTCATTCATCTATTTTTATATGTCATGTATTTCCACTCCAACTCGCTGATATCCTGAGCAATTTCATCATGGAAATGGAATGTTCATTCCTATGCAATATTACTTTCATGTCACATGCTTTAAAATGAAGAATGTTCGCGTGCATTTTAGTTTCGTGAATTTCCCAAGAGCCAGGATTCACGAAATTAAAATGCACGTGAAAGTTCTTGTCTACACTATATGCATTGAATGTCAGAGGCAACTCACGAAAATTTCATGTCGCGGAAAAGGCCGTCGGCTCCAATTCGTGAAAATTTAATGCCGTGAAAATATTGTGTAATACAGTACAAGGCATGATCTGACGTGGTGTGAACATGCTCATTCTGTCTCTTATATAAACTTACATGTATATCATCCATGTGATTCTATTTGAGATCAAGGGAGCTTGTACATGCTCATTTTATGAAGTGCAGAAAGTGTGATTAATGTGAGATTAAGATGAAGAGTGAACATGCCCCTCCCCCCTCATCATCTTTCCCCTCTTACCTCATCCAAAAGGAGGACGGTTGGGTCCATGAGGAGGGCTCTTGCAATGGCTACTCTCTGCTTCTGGCCCCCAGAAAGCCTCACCCCTCTCTCTCCCACCAGGGTGTCGTAGCCCTCCTCGAAGGAGGTGATGAACTCGTGAGCGTTTGCCATCTTGGCCGCCTCGTAGATCTGGGGGAAACACCGCAAAATGTGCTTTCATTACAACATTGATCCATTCCACAGCAGTTTTACAGAAATAAAATACACTAAATCTAACACTAATGTTGTTTCATAGGCAATAGGCAAGTGAAGAAAAAATATATCACATTTTGCTTCTATCCAAACACACCACACAACACTCACTGATTTTTCCTAGTGGAAGTCAAGGGTGGGAAATTAAAATTTCAGCTAGATTTCTGTGACTGCTTGACACCTTATTCTTATTCATTTCTTCTTTGGTTAAGGACGACCAAAGAAGACGTTGGAAGAGACAGGTAAAGGAGGAGGAGGAGGAGCTTGGGAAGGTTAGCTTGAGGAAGGAGGATGCCCCAAATCGAGCAAGGTGGAGAGAAGGTGTGAGAGCGGTTGCTGGTAGAGTGAGGTAAGTCTGGCCACCCCCGGTATCGGGGACAAAACCTACCAAAGATGGATGATGAATGATAGATCATTTTTATCAAATACCAGCATTAGACAGTGATAGCAGCAGTTATGGCTAAAAATTGCATTTTACACCATAGTACAGGTTCCCTTTGACCTTTGTCTCAGAACTTGATCACAGCCGAGTAAGGTAATAGAGTTCTCTCTCTCTTACCTCTTCATCAGTGGCGTCCCTCCCGTATGAGATGTTGTCCTTGATGGAGCAGGCAAAGAGGACCGGTTCCTGGCTGACGATGGAAATCTTCTGTCGGAACCACTTGGGATCCAGACTGGCAAGATCGACGCCACCTGAGAGAGAGGAGGAGGAGAATAGAGAGAGAGTAAAAAGCCTTGAAGTTAGCCTTCTTCATTTTTACATCTCAATGAGTGGTGCGTACCTTTAAATGTTATGACATCATAATATTACCCTTAATGACAAAATATATCTTAGCAGCTGAAGAAATAACAGCCGCCCAAAATCCAAACAAAAGAAAAGGGCCTCAAAGGTAACCATCATCATTTGCACATCTCAATGGTTGGTGTGTACCTTTAAATGTCATTGCATCACAACATTACCCTTACAGTCAAAATATCTAGCAGCTGACGTATCAAATCCTCTTAATTTCGACAAAAAAGAAGTAACCAAATTTACCTTCATCTTTCATATTTACCTACTATTTGTAGAAGTAAGAAAGGGATGAAATATACAAGTTTATATAATGTAAAACATTTTTTCATAATTGACAAAATAGGACCTCTGTGAAAACTGATAAGTGACATAACATGTAAGTGTGAATACCAGGAAACTTACTTAGCTTGACTTCTCCAGAGTTTGGCACATAGAATCTCTCCAAGAGATTGACGATGGTGGATTTTCCACCCCCCGACGGACCAACCAGGGCTACCATCTGACCTGGCTGCACCGCAAAGGTCACATCCTGTGAAACAAACCAGATTCAGATGCAGAGCAACAATTAATATATTTGCACTCATAATTCATTTATGTATATTAACATATCACAAACATAAACATTATTGTAACACATCGATAGATGAACATTTAAAGTGGGAAACACTACACAAATACTGCAAGTATGTTTTCAAAGCATCACATGACGTAGTAAGTTTGACAGATAGCCCAGTGTACTTGGTATTGGCTAAAAAGTCGATTACGACGCGCCAGTGCTTTCCAAATTCTTCCCTAATAAGAATTATTGCTGACAAGTCAAATATCTTTGAATTATTGAATTATTGAATTCTTGCGTCAAGTAGTTTTTATTGCAACTGATTGACAAATTGCCCTTCATTGATGTAAATGATCGCTGATTATTCAGTGATCTAGTTTGTGCCATGTATGACAATGATTTTTTATCATGGCTAATACAAAAACACTGAATAATTGGTGCTCACTTTCGTCAATGAAGGGCAGTTTGTAAATCAGTTGCAATAAAGTCACATATCTGCCTGAGGAAATCATTACCACTTTAAAGAGTCTGTAAATAGCTGTAACATACAGTACATGCGGTGTAAATTTTACTGTACGCAAAACAGCATGATTCACAAATATGTGAAGTGGTACGGGTAAAATGGTATGACTATCAATCTGTTACTCATTTAGGGACAGTGATTTTCCGCGATCGCGGAAAACGGACGGAAAACGCGGAAACGGCCTTTTGAAACGGAAAAAAATATTCCACACGGAAAATCACGGAAAATCACTTTTCAACAAAATAAAACACATAAAAGTAAAAATAAATCCAACAGAAGCTGTGAATTAATCATTATTACATGTCCACGATATTCACAGACTGCGGAAACTGAGTTTCTAAGCCAAGTTGTGTTAGTTGCAAGTTCTAGCGATGTCTAACGGCATTAGATCTAGCGATGTCACGATTTCAATAACTGTCGAACACTTACTCAATCCAACACCAACAATCATAACCATAGAAGAAAGTCCATTTACATATATATTCCAAAACACAATGTGTGTCTCGCCGAATAATGTGTGATGATAAAGCCAGTATTTTGGCAGTAAAAGTAGCGGCAACAGAAGAAACTGTCTAACTGTCTAACTGTTTTCTGCTCGCGGTAAGCTGTCAGCAGGTGAGTGGAGTGGTGACTTGCTATGCCTGCCTGCTCCACATGACTGTGTAGAATAGAGTACAGTGCATGATTCACAGAAAAAAGAAAATTCCCACGATACCAAGGTGCCAGACTGGGGAATGGGGAGGGGTGGAGAGAGAGGGTGGAGAGAGAGAGAGACCAATCAACAGAAGAAACCGCGCGTACTGGCGCATTCTTGGAGGTCGTGAACTGTCTGGGGTGTTGGAGATGAACAGGGAAAGGGGCTGTTCCCAGGCCCTCACTCCAGTCGAGAAATTGACACGCGCGCGCAAATTCTTCTGCCAACCAGCCAGCTGTCGGAATGTGCTTTGAAGTTACATGGCAGCCTGGCCTGGCTGGCATGAATGGGTGTTGAGTTTCAATCAATATCTACTGTTGTTTTATTCTTGTATTTGAGCATGTCGTTTCGACTGACAGAAACACGGATATCGGGAAGGTGTAGGGGAGAGGTTTTTGTTGTGTTGCAATTTGTGTGTGTTTTCCTCGGGTTTTGTTTTGTTTTGGTTTTTTTTTTTGGTTTGGTTTGGGTGGGGGGGGGGGGGGGACCGAGGCCAGAATGGGGAAAGATCAGAGTGAAATGAGTGCTAGTTTCTTGTCTGGATTATTGACTAAAGAAAGATAAATTGATTGTTCCTTTAGTGCTGAAATCTTTTATCTGTTTAGACCTTCTGAAGGAATAAAAAGACTTGACTAGACAGTAGTACACTGTAAGTCACTTGACTAGCAAGTCAAGAAAGAGGACATAATGACAGTTGTTGATACTGCAGGCCAGGCTTTGATAGTGATACACAAATATGTACTGTCCCACGGCATGATTAACTGGATTACAATGCATTGACTGAAGAAAGATATAGGTAGATTGATCGTTCTTTTAGTGCTGAAGTTTTTATCAACACTGCTTATTAAACTGATTATCATGTATTCTGTTTGCAGCTTCTAAAGGAATAAAAACACTTGACTAGCATAAAGTCACTAGTTGAGACTCAGAGACTTATTTCACTCTATTTTTTTCTTATTTGTAGACAGCAGTGTAAACAGTCGTGTAAACAGCAGTGTAAACAGCCCTCTTTATCATCGCCAAAATTAACCTTGCAGATTTACACATTATGCAATACTCTTCGAACATTATCACTGTGGCAACCTAAACCGCCATTTGGCAACCTAAAAAAAGTCTATAGGTTGCCCAGCTGGCAACCAAGGAAAAAAGTTAAGTGAGAGCCCTGCACAAGACATGCATGTTTTGACAGTCGAAATAATAATACTGATGTTTCATTTCATTTGTCTTCATGGGTGTGTGGTACAGAGGTTGGAAATCATCAGGTATACACTATGCATAACATGTATGAATGTATACACGATTACACAGGTATACAAACTTCAAATAGCAATCATTTAATTTTTGTTCATTTTTGCATGCAAATACATGTAAACGGAATTTGCATTTTTTGTATGTACAATTCATATGGGAAAACGGAATTTCCGTTTTTTCACCATGTTGAAACGGAATTCATGATTTTCTGAAACGGAAAAGGCAATTTTTTGAAACGGAAAATCACTGCCCCTACTCATTAATGATTACTAATGACTAAAGAAACGACGTTAGTGGCACAATGAGATGGCCATCACGACAGGTAATCAAGCTCTGGGGGTGTTTCATCAACGTTTGTCAGCGCTGACAATTTCAGCAAAATCCTTGGTTTTGATTGGCTGAGATGCTCTGATCACTGACTGTTACTATGGTGATTCAAGTTGTCAGCGCTGACAAACATTGCTGAAACACCCCCCAGATCGTCACAGACACAGAGATCAGATTCCCGTATGACAAACCCAGCTCACCGTGAGGACGGCATTGTCCGGCCGTGACGGGTAGGTGAAGCTGACTCCCTCCATGCTGAGTTCGCCCGAGAAGTCCATCAGCTGGTCGCCGCCCTCGTTGCTGATCTCCGGCAGGCGGTCCATGAGCTCGAAGATGCGGATGGAGGCGCCCACGGCCTGCATGAAGTCTCCGTAGAGGGCGGAGAGGAAAGCAAACGCCATGGCAACATTCAGGGTGTACAGCATGAATGCTGCAGAGGATAGGAGCGGGTGCAAAAATATTAAACTGTGTTAGTAATCATTTTTGCTTCATAATTTATCATCCTCTTCATCATGACCATCATCACTTTCAAAATCAGTCCTCTGCCAAGCCAGCAGCTCATTTCCACCACTACACCGACACGCATGCAATTTCCCAAGAAGCCTTTTGTTTACGTCATCAGCCTTCAGACTTGCCCCAGCAGAGCACGCACTGTAGTGCGCGTATGTAAACCTCCAGTACATGCAGCCCGAACTCCCAAGTTCGTTGACCTTGCATGCCAAAAGGTACAAAATGATGATCCTTCAAAAAACCATCAAAATTCCTGAATCATTGTCAGAATTTAATCATCTGTTCCATGTGTCATTATCGACTTTTCCTGCAAGTTTCATTCAAATCCGTCGCTAACTTTTTTAGTTATTTTGCACACAGACGAAAAACAAACAAACAAACAAACAAACAAATGCCCATGAAAACATAATCTCCTCCCTTGGCAGAGGTAATAAATGCTGGAGCATATCACCTTCATCACTGATCACCAATCATTGATCACACAAAACTACTGACAAAGAACCTCTTCCTTTAAAGACACCCAGTCGCGAGGATACATGGACATATTTCAGCCGCGGGCGGCAGCACGTAAACTCACTTCCGAAGTTGCTACGAAGCGAAATGTGTGTGTGCGCAAGACATCCCTAAAGCAATGTATCGCGCTATAGTATCTCGATTGCTCGCGATCGCTTGCTGAGCGCGGGACAGTACGTTTTGTGTAATGTGAGTGATGTTCGCATGAGCTAGTAGCTAGCTGCGTATACTTCGTACGACTACGCATTCTCTTCATCGCATCGTCGATCGTCGTCACTCGTCAACTATACTGTAATCATCAGATCAGATCAGATTAGTGAGTGCAGACCACATTATAATAGATAGGGTGGCCATCATGGATGATGACACATCGTCATGGGTAGCGGATATTACCGCCGAGTTGTCTATTCTGAACGCGGACGATTGGGTCGGAGACCCTGCCTGTATCATGTACTTGCCCTGGCTTGTGTACATAAATTCAGGACGGGGAAGCGACTGTGCCCGTGCAGGGCCAACGGCCAACGGCCACAGTTGCACTGCACATTTATGCAGTATTTTTGCACTCTTCATTGTTTTACTAACTAATATGAAGAAGGTGAGCGTTGTATCACCTGCCTGGAATATACTACATGTAAGAAGCAATGCCGAAACCCTTTCATTTGACTAGGTAAACTCACAGTTATAGTTCTGTCAGCTTAGCCTGGTGTGAATAATCTTCAAAAAAAAAAAGACACACACACACACAAAGTGAACATTAAAACTCATAGATAAGTACATGACAAATAAGATGTAATGCCTTCTTCAGACAGGAGCATAAAGAAATTATTGTCTATCTCCCTCTTACACAAACAAACAGAACACTATTGTCTCAACAATACAGTGTGAAGGATAACCATTATAAATAAACCTATCACAGGTATCAGTATTTGAGGTTATGTGTGAAAAATGCCCTACAAATTAATGAAAATCGCGGACAGTAGACCTTTGTCCATAGTCAACTCAGTGTAACATCGCAAAGCCATTGTAATGGGTTAGCTTTCTACCAAACACTGATTAAAATACCAATCAGAGGCGTACCTTTGATCAACAAATAAGGGATGTGCCACGGATACCAATTAATCGTACTTGATGAAGCTCATACCTGTACATATTAGCATGTTACAAACTGATAGGTTCATATTGCCCCTTGACCTATGACCAATATCTGTATTAGAATTAAAACAATGGATTCTTATGAACTGTTGTTCATCAACAACTTCCACACCAATCAACATCCCTATTAGACACTCCTATATGAAGATGTGAAGGTAAATAAAACTGTAACTTTCACGTACAAGGGTATTGTACGTACACTACTGTAACTCTGTAGTTACTACCACTGACCTGACACTGTCGGTGTAACCAAACTTTAACGAATTTCAACTGTAAAGGATCAATTTTTTTCTTCAGAATTTACATTTCAACATACTTGTAGAAATTCACATGAAAAGATGTACACTTCACTGGATCACTTGAATTTGGTTTCAAATTATTGGACCAAATGCATTGGAAGTTTGACTATAAATGCAACATAGATGCCTGAAACTTTTGCCAAGCTTATGAAAATTACAATCTTTATCGAAATTCCTTAACCAAACTTAAAATGTAGGGCCCCTAAATATGATGAAAGAGGAGACTTTGCTATACAGTTAAATCAATGGGGACAAACAGTATTTGAATCGCAGCCATGAAATCTGGCTATGCAAATTTAACCTGGATTGTTGACGCTAGCTGCTCAGGAAAGTGACCTCTCTGTATCTATCTAGATTCTACATTTGCACATGAAATACTTTAAATTCTCAATACTGTGATGACAAAAAACTTACCACTACTTGCGATTCCCTGACTAATGACATTTGCTGCCTACTGCTGGGTCAGTTTTTAAGAAGCGATAAACTGACCCAGCAAATGTCATTTCGATTACGGCGTTATCATAATTTGACATAAATGAGAACTTAGAGAAGTTTTTCGCGGAATTATACATAGAAAAATAGGCCTACTTGTCGATGAAACGCAAAGGCCCTAGCAGTTAAAGATAGATTAGAAAAAGTCATTCCACTTCAATCATTGATTCATGTAATAGACTTCTAACGTTACTTACACATCATCTGGATCTGGATTCCTTGAAGTTGTTGACTTGGTCAGCTGGGGTTGCTTGATTGGCGTAAGCCGTGGCATTACAATTCCACCGTGCATGCCGTAACACGAATTTGCACATTCTAAATTCCTGCAAAACTGTTCATGCAACTCCAGCAAGTGGAAAGCAAATTTTTCATCGGCACGCTGACGCTGAAGCTTCCCCCTCTGCCACTGGTCTCTTACTGTACTTGTCCTAAGCAGGGAGGTGAGAGGAAACCTCCCTGTCCTAAGCATGCTAAGAACACGTCTCTCTGCGTTCTCCACTCGTCGATAGCGTCAAACAAGTAGATACGTTTTACTCGAGTTGGACGGCTGTTTTGATCTCCATTGTGAGGTTTCATTACTAAACCAAAGCCAAGGCTAATCCGAAACAGTACACGCATACCACACACAGGGTTCATACGCTTCCACATTTTCAAAATTCCCTGACTTTCCATGACTTTCCAGAGCAGAAAATGTAAATTTCCATGACTATTTTACACGATGTACACATCTTATTCTAAAGTGTGTAAAAATACATCATCATAATACTAGGAAGCAAAACACAAAACAAGTGTGTATATTCGGTAATACACACTTATGCTTTGTTCTGAAGGAAGCACCTTAAAGGGGAATTTCCCCCAAACAACAACGTGGATTAGGTGAGTAGAAAACAATTTTAGAAACCCAACAGTAAAATGTTGAGCAAATTTGGATAACCTGTTAACAAGAATTATGCAAAAGTGTGTATGTTGCCCTCTTTGGACAGAACTATGCCAGAATATGTGATATCACAAGAGGACAACTCTCCTTTGAATTTGTACATAGAATTTCACAATTCTAGTTTTTTTCTTGGATATCGATAATGCAGTTGATCAAGTTCAATAATAAATGTACGCACAATTATCTAAGCCTTAACATCCTCAAGTATAAAGGAGAGGGAAGATGATTATTATTTACATTGAAATGATTGTGTTGTCAATATTCTGTGGTAAAATGCTTTAATTCAAATTCTATATCAAAATCAAAGCACTATCTCAATCCAAAAGTAATCATACATTCGTGTTATTAGACAGGGCGCCACACTAACTTCTATTTTTGGTGGCCCGATCCGGCCACCGAAATCATTGATTTCTATTTTTTGGTGGCCCGAAAGTAAAATCTGGTGGCCAAAAAAAAACCAAGAAAAACACAAGAAAAACTAAATCGGTCCTACTAAACATAGAAAAATAAATATTAAGCATTACTGACGTGATACAGGTACCCATGTCTAAAATAAATGAATAGAGTTATCATAAAAGTTGATGCCTATTTACATGTAGGTGGTCAAAACTTACGTTTGAAATGATAAAGTGGGAGCATTTACAGACATTTCTAAACATCCGATACTTGTTTTGGCATTGTAAAGAGCCGAAAGTTACCGTTACTCATTTCTGATTGTGAAAGCAATCATTCAACATTTACTAGTATTTTAACACCTTACGGAGCCGAATGTTACCGTTAATCATTTTCAAAAGTAAAAGCAAACAACTGACATTCATTTTAGCATCTTACGGAGCTGAATGTTATCCTTATTCATTTCCGAACGTGAAAGCAAGCATCCGCTATTTATTCTAGCATCTAACTGAGCCGATTGATACCGTTAATCATTTCCAAATGTAAAAGCAACAATCTGTTATTTATTTTAGCATCGTACGGAGCAGGATATTACCGTTATTCATTTCCAAATTTAAAAGCAAACATCCGACATTTATTTTATTGTCGTACGGAGCCGAATGTTATTGCTGCCCACTTCCGAAAGTGAAATGAATCATCTGACAATTATTTCAGCATCGTACGGAGCCGAATGTTACTGTTTTTCATTTTTGAACGTCAAGGCAGACATCAGACATTTACTTTACCATCAAACGCAGATGAAAGTTACTGTTATTAATTTGGAAATATAATAGCAAATATCCGACATTTATTTTAGCATCGTATGAAGCAGAATATTACTGCTATTCACTTCCGAACGTAAAAGCAATCATCTGACAGTTATTTTAGCATCTTCCGGAGCCGAATGTTATTGCTATTTACTTTTGAAAGTAAAAGCAAACATCCGACATTTATTTAATCATCGTAGGGAGTTGAATATTATTGTTATTCATTTCCGAACGTCAAAGGGATCATTCGACATTTACTTTAGCATCTTCCGGAGCTGAATTCTATTGCTATTTACTTTCGAACGTAAAAGCAAACATCCGACATTTATTTAATCATCGTACGGAGTTGAATATTATTGTTATTCATTTCCGAACGTCAAAGGGATCATTCGACATTTATTTTAGCATCTTCCGGAACTGAATGTTATTGCTATTTACTTTCGAACATGAAAGCGAACATCCGGCATTTATTTTACCATCGTACGGAGTTGAATATTATTTTAATTCATTTCCGAACGTCAAAGCAAATATCCGACATTTATTTCAGCATCTTCCGGAGCTGAATGTTATTGCTATTTACATTCGAACATTATAAAAGCAAACATCAGACATAATCATTGTACGGAGTTGAATATTATTGTTATTCGTTTCCGAACGTCAAAGGGATCATTCGACATTTACTTTAGCATCTTCCGGAGCTGAATTTCAGTGCAATTTACTTTCGAACGCAAAAGCAAACATCCGGCATTTATTTTATCATCGTACGGAGTTGAATATTATTAGTATTCATTTCCGAACGTCAAAGCAAACATTCGACATTTATTTCAGCATCTTCCGGAGCCGAATGTTATCCTTATCCATTTCCGAACGCAAAATCAAATATCTGACATTAATTTTAGCTCCCCATACGGAGCTGAATATTACCGTTATTCATTTCCAAAAGTACAAGCAGACATCCGACGTTTATTTAAGTATCATACGGAGTTGAATATTACCGTTATTAATTTCCAAAATTAAAAGCAAACAACTGACATTCATTTTAGCATCTTACGGAGCTGAATGTTATCCTTATTCATTTCCGAACGTGAAAGCAAGCATCCGCTATTCATTCTAGCATCTAACTGAGCCGATTGATACCGTTAATCATTTCCAAATGTAAAAGCAACAATCTATTATTTATTTTAGCATCGTACGGAGCAGAATATTACCGTTATTCATTTCCAAATTTGAAAGCAAACATCTAACATTTATTTTATTATCGTACGGAGCCGAATGTTATTGCTGTCCACTTCCGAAAGTGAAATGAATCATCTGACAATTATTTCAGCATCGTACGGAGCCGAATGTTACTGTTTTTCATTTTTGAACGTCAAGGCAGACATCAGACAATTACTTTACCATCAAATGCAGCTGAATATTACTGTTATTAATTTCGAAATATAATAGTAAATATCCGACATTTATTTTAGCATCGTATGAAGCAGAATATTACTGCTATTCACTTCCGAACGAAAAAGCAATCATCTGACAGTTATTTTAGCATCTTCCGGAGCCGAATGTTATTGCTATTTACTTTTGAAAGTAAAAGCAAACATCCAACATTTATTTAATCATCGTACGGAGTTGAATATTATTGTTATTCATTTCCGAACGTCACAGGGATCATTCGACATTTACTTTAGCATCTTCCGGAGCTGAATGTTATTGCTATTTACTTTCGAACGTAAAAGCAAACATACGGCATTTATTCTATCATCGTACGGAGTTGAATATTATTAGTATTCATTTCCGAACGTCAGAGCAAACATTCGACATTTATTTCAGCATCTTCCCGAGCCGAATGTTATCCGTATTCATTTCCGAACGCAAAATCAAATATCTGACATTAATTTTAGCTCCCTACGGAGCTGAATATTTCCGTTATTCATTTCCAAAAGTATAAGCAGACATCTGACGTTTATTTAAGTATCATACCGAGTCGAATATTACCGTTATTCATTTCCAAAATTAAAAGCAAACATCTGACATTTATTTTAGCATCTTACGGAGCCGATTGTTACCGCTGTCCATTTCCAAAAGTAAAGGCAATCCTCCAACTTTTTTTTTTTTGGTGGCCCGATGTGCGTTTTTTGTGGCCACGGGCTACCGGGCCACCGTTAGGGTGGGATTTCACGGAGCACGCGAACGATTTGCGAACGACGCGAATGACAAAATCCAACATTCGGAAAAGTTTTTCTCCGAATGCGTTCCGACAATGAAGCCGAAAACTATTCTTGCGCAATTTGTGCGAAGTTTCCACGACGTTTGTGCGAATGTCGTGTGTATCATTGCTTAAGTACAGCATGTTACGTTCACGAAGAACACGCGACGGAAATGCGAACAACAAAAATTTTTCAATAATCATGGGAGGAAATGTACCCAAGGAGAGGTGGAAGCTGTCTTGAGTTGATTTTTTTTTCTTTCCTCTATTTCTCCTTTCTTTTTCTCTCATTTTTCTATCCTGTGCTTGCCTACATTTTTTTCCCCTAGGACCTATCTCCACTACAAGTAGTAAAGCATTTGATTTTTTTTTAGCAATTCCTCCAACACATAATCTCTATAGTTTAAAGGAAATTTTGCATACTTTAGATTAATATTAAGTGTATTCTGCGATTTTTTTTTGTATATCAAACATTTCTTTCTCTTTGCTAGTCTTTAATTTCTTTTGTTACTGTAGTTGTTAATAATTGTTTGATGTTTAGATGTATGCTACGACTTTTATTTGTAGAAAACGTATAGGTAATATATCCCCCAAACGTGCGCTAAACGTTCGCGAGAATATCTCAAAAGGTATGCAAACAGTTTGCGATTACGTCGTAAAATGATCGGAAAAACTTCGCAGATTTCGCGTAACATACGCGAGACATTCTCCAAAGTTTCGGAGTCTGTTTGGGGTTTCACGAACATTTTGCGAACATCGCGCGTGTCTTGCGAAGATCTTGCGCATATGACGAGGCTTTAAAGACACTTTCGAGAACAATTCACGAGCAAATCACGACCAAGTGTGTGGAAAAGGTTCGCCAAAATTTCAAACTTTTTTGAAATTCTCGCCGAAGTAAAAACGACATTCGCGAACAATTGACGACGCTTCCGAACCCTCACGTTCGTTTGGCGATCTTTTGCAGACTAAAATACGAATGCTGGATTTTGCCATTCGCGTCCTTCGCAAATCGTTCGCGTGCTCCGTGAAATCCCACCCTTAGTGTCGAGCCCTGTATTAGATGACTGACGCTTCGATCATGCACGCAATTTAAAATAATGCCAATCACATCATCAGCAGCGCTCATGTCACGTATGTACATATGTGTACACAAAGGCACCACGGCACCTTACATCACTGCCAGTCGATAGTCATACACACAAGTACACGTGCACATGCCCATGAAAGACGCAATTAGACACCAATGTGCGTGGAGTTTGTTACGAAAACGGTCTTAATACGAGAAACCACAAATTTGACAAACTATTCTTCCTTTGTTGATAAGAGAAATCAAATATCATTTTAACAAATATCTTGAAAAAATGATTTTCCCTGACTTTCCAGAAGAAATAGATGGATTCCCTGACTTTCCCTGACTTTTTGCTTCTGGAAAAAGTATTTTGAAATTCCCTGACTTTCCAGAAATTCCATGACGCGTACGAGCCCTGCACACACATTATTGATATTGACATACCGGTACCGACGACTTTATACCAACTTTGTTATGTTCCGATCCGGCCCAACATACTGTAACACAGCTGACGCAGCAGACAATTGCCAATGAGATCAAAACAACCCACCATATGGCCATGAGCATTGCAACTTGCTATACATGAAGTTTAGAGTTTTAATATTTCTTCATCAAAGCATATTTATAAATACCAAATATTAAACAACGTAATATATGAATGATTTAAAATATTGTTATATAATATTTTCAGACATTTTAAAATATTATTGCTTAGATTGCTGAAATTGGCACCATAGTGCAAATAAACAGAGACTGCAGCCAGATACGTACGTACGTACACCACACAGCTCTACTGTTGTGTCGCGACGGGAACCCGTAGGAGAGATTTTCATGCACATGGCTGTTGTGCGGTTTTGTGCGTGCACCCATTCGGCCCCATTCGGTAGGTATTCGGGCGTCCATGTTGAAATTACAGTGGACGGCTCGCACGGCTCTCGTGCCCCATCTGGTTTTCGCTGGTGCGCTGCGTAGCGTCGTGTTCGGCATTCGGTACGTACGGGGGTACAATAACGGGAGGAGCAGCTTGTCGTGCTTTTCTACTGAGCTGCGAATCGCCTGCGACGACCGATTGCCTTTAATATACCTAGAGTAAGACGGTGAATTTATGTTTTAGCCCTGCAATTATAACACATGATAGTACCCTCATTATTCGTGTTCACTTCTACGAAAGGTGCAATTTTGGCTGTACCAGTCTAGCACCTTAATTGCTGGGAATCATGATGGTACAGATTCTTACAGGTAAGTTGTCCCACGGAGATGCCCTGAGATGGATCAGACTTGTTCATGAAGACCAGCTTCCCTCCGTACCACAGGACCAAAGCAATGGCTCCCTGCCGGGATCAAGCAGGAACGAAACAATTTGATTTGATTTGATTTATTTTTCTTCCAACATAATTTCAATGCATAAATCAAGATTCTTTTCAGTAATATCACATAAAACATCACTATAGAGATTACAATAAACATGATTCAAAGAGGGAAAATAAATGTGTAGACTAATTCCATTAACAAGATATATATATATCGTATTACCAAATTTCCAAATAATTACCTGAGAAATTATGCGGAAGAAGGACTATCATTATAAACAAATGCTTGAACACGTGACAACCCAGGAAACCTACTTACATAATATACATATTCTATTTAGCAGAATGTGGAAATACTACTCAACATATAAATAATATATGATGTTTTATATTCTAATGCAAAGATACTTATGGTCACGGCCATAGATACAAATGGTCATTGCATTTGGTTTGATAGTAATCCCATAACTTACAACAAGAAACAACATATTATATACAACAATCTTGTAATAATATTTTTGGAACATAAGGATCAATTTAAAGGGGTTCAGAGAAAGAGAATACAGAATTCAAAAAATCTGAAAACTCTCACCATCCTAGGAAAATATATTTCACAAAACAGGAAGTATCTCTTGTTTAGAAAATTTTGGTTATTCAAATTCATGAAATTCTTCCATCGAGATGTTTTCATTGCAACTGACTGATCAAGTCAGCGCTTATTTACATCGATGTAGGGCAATTTGTCAATCAGTTACAAATTTTGGTTAGTACTACAGTGCGTATCAAAAAAAAGGTAATCCAACTTTGGAGGGCTACCATCTTATAATTATCAGCTATGGAGAGTACAATGTTGGTTGAGAGGAAAGGGGAACTCTTCCTCTTTCCATTGATATAAATTGTACCTATTCATGTTGACAAATATCATGCATGACTGAGCACATGAACTTTAAAGACAACGATGACAAATTGCACGTTTTCCAAGTTTGCATGTTACTGTGAAGGAACAATGCATATCTCACTGCATGGATGAGATCTGTCAATGGAGGTGGTCGAATCATCAGGCCAGCCTGCATGACTGCAGGTTCGTGTTAATAACCATTTATGGTTCATAGCCTTCAACATGGCCACGTTGTTGTAAACTTGGTCCTTCCCATAAAGGCTAAACCATTATCCATTTTTTTCTCTTCATATTTAAGACATGGTTTGTCGCTGCAAGCTATGTGTTGAATATGAACAGAGAAAATGGATTGTGTGGGTTGACCACTGTGGGAGTGACTTTAGTTATCCTACAGGTGGCCATCTTAAAGGTTATGAACCATAAAAGGTTAGGAAAAAACCCTAAACACAAACCCTAAACACAAATCTGCATTCGTACAGGCTGGCCTCTTTGGCCACTTTCATTGACACATCTCATCCATGTCGTGAGACATGCATTGTTCCTTCACAATAACACGCAAACTTGGAAAAAGTGCAATTTGTCATTGTTGTCTTTAAAGTTCATGTGCTCAGTCATGCATGACATTTATCATCATAAATAGGTATCAATGGAAAGAGGAAGAGTTCCCCTTTCCTCACAAATAGCAGTGTGTTCTCAATAGCTGATAATAATGAAATAGTAGCCCTCCAAAGTTGGATTACCTTTTTTTTGATACGCACTGTAGAGAGGGAACATTTCTTTATCTTTCTTACAGTTCAGTTTTTAACAATAAGGTACTCAATGATCTCTGTAAGACATCTACTGTAGTTTCATAAGCCAGGATGGGTATGGCAGCGACTACACAATTACCATTTGATGATTTTGGGCATCTGAACCTTGCTTGTATGGGCACTTGAGTCATATTCCGGAATTCTATTGATATACCTGTCTTTTTCACTTTTAACTCTTTAACAATCTTCAAATCAAAGCATATATCAGATTTTCACTCCTTCTGTTTCTCTTCCTCCCATTAACTACCCCTTATTCATTCTCATCTTCTCTACCGCTTTCTCTCCCCCCCTCTCTCTCTGTCTCAATCTCACTACCTTCTCTGCATGTGTAGCAATTTTTCTCCTTACTTTTTGATTCATCTCTTTCATCATTCTCTTTCCTTGTTCTCTCCTTTACTCATTCTCTCCTTTACTTGTTCTCTTCTTTCCTCATTTTTTCCTTCCTCATACATTCCTTTCCTTGTTCATTCCTTTCCTTGTTCTCTCCTTTCCTCGTTCAATCCTTTCCTTGTTCTCTCCTTTCCTTGTTCATTCCTTTCCTCTTTCTCTCCTTTCCTCATTCTTTTCTTTCCTCGTTCTTACCTTTCCTTGTTCACTCCTTTCCTCATTCTCTCCTTTCCTCATTCTCTCTTTTCATTTCTCCTTCCTCATTCTAACCTTTTCTCTGTCGTTCCTTTCCTTGTTCACCATTATTCATGTTCTCTCCTTCCCTCATGCTCACCTTTCCTTCCTTCCTCATCCTCTCATTTCAATACATCCTCTTGTGTAACCCACCTGCATGACAATTCCAACGATTCCGTTGAAGACCCCCGAGGCGATGGCAATACTCTTGCCATAGTAGTAGCTGCTGTCAATCTCCTTTCCATAGGTGGAGTTTGCCTTGCTCTCACCGCTGAAGGATCGAACCGTACGGATACTAGAGATGGCCTCTTCGGCAGCTGTTCCTGCATCACCGAGTGCATCCTGGAACTTCTTTCGAAAACGCTGCACGTACCGCCCTGCCAAGGCACAAATTTGTAACATCTGTTTGTTTGTTTTTGCATTTCATGCATAGATACATTTATTTTCTTCTTCTTTCCTTCTTCTTCTTCTCAGGTATGTATACATTATGTTGTGTATATATATGTTGCATATCACTTCAAATCAACTCATGATCTGTCCATGTTACATATGTTCACCATTAAGTCTAAAAATGGCACAAAACACAACGTTCAATAAAATTTTAGAGCTGTTATTATCTTTTTTAATGAATACTAGGCCATTCAGTTGAAAAACAATGTTAGCACATAGATTTCTGTCCAGCGTTACATACATTTACCCAAAATTTTCCATTTTGGCATAGATACAGCTACATCCCAGAAAATTACCCTTTTACTGTGGAAATGCCAATCTGCATGGTGAAAACAACAACAGAAGTACTTGTGAGGTTGTATTAAAAGGTAAGAAGAAGCACTCACCATATTGCACTGCACCAATTGCTATGATAGGTACTACAGAGAGCAGCACTCCCGTAAGAGCTGCACTCTGACTGAACATGATGGCGATAGAGCCGATGATTTGGAAACTGTAACGCACCAGCATCGAGATGTTCACCTGTGAATTTCGTCCAAAAATGGAGGATAGATTTGAATACGGTACATCGTTCAGTGATGGGCAGATATAATTCATTCTTTTTTACAACATTTAATTCAGTTGCAATATCAAAATGCTTCTTACTGCAAGATGACCCTTGCATCTAACAAAAAAGGCTGAAAGAAGGCATTATGCAACACACACATCTAGCCAATGTGCTAAGAAATCTAATGCGTGGCAACACAATAATTACATTGCCCCACATACATATATTTGGGTTAGGCTTTAGTTCTCATGTAATCTCTAGCAAGTTTGCATCAACTAATGGCTGATTTACCATAACCAACTTTATGTAATGGAAATTGGTGTACCATTTCAAATTTAACAGATAATTCACAACAGATGCTAGGCAGTATACTGCATGCTTCATTCTACAGATTGCATCTGGGGTCTGTGTGATGTGAACCTACCGTGACAGCATTCTGCACGACTTGTGTGTCCGACGAGAGGCGATTGGTCAGCTCGCCGGTCCGGTTCGTGTCGAAGAACGCCACCTCTTGCCGGATGATGGCACTGAAGAGGTTTGTGCGGAGGCGGCAGACGACTCGCATCCCGGCGAGGGTGAACGCCCAGGAGCGGATCATGGAGCAGACAGCGCCCCCGGCAAAGATGAGGAACAGAATGAGCACCATCCTATTGACTTCATCTGTCAGAGTAAGTGAGGCAAACACTTTCTTTGGTCCCATGTATATCATTCTTTGTTAGTTCATTTCCTATTTTCAATCCATCTCTTCACACAATTTAGCTGGAACAAAGCATTCTTGAGTTGCCCTGTACACTAGATAGGTACATGCAAAGGCCTGGTGGGTATAAAAATACCAGTGTGATTATCATTTCACTTCCTTCACGAACAGTCCACATCCCCTAATAGCTATTCAAAATATTGGGGTAACATGATCCCTCCTACCTTTTGAAGGAGTTAAGTAAAATGTCAAGACTCAAATATCGGCAGCATTCTCTTTCCATTTTCTATACATTATTCACCTATGGATCTTCTCTACCAATAAGGGCACATGGATTTGACCAAAACAAACATACAAACAAACAAAACTAGAAATGTCGCTATGGCGACTGGTATGCCTCCGCCATAATGCATGATTCTCCTAATAGGTCTAGATAGTACATGTGGACAATGTGTGATTACATTTTCACAAAACTGGCAAAATATTGAAATGACAAGTTTGTCACAAATGTGTTGAATGTTCACCTGCCTTGACCTTGATTTAATTGGATGAATAGGAGAGCATGTATTTGGGGATTTAAGGACTTTAACTTGACTTTGACCCATTCATACATTTATGCATTGAGTAATTTTCATGGTACCGGTATGGAGAAAAAGTGCAATTTCTGTACTGAATAGTAAATTGTTACCATGTTCATCTGGCCTTTGACCCTAAAATTCATAAGATAATCACTTTCAGGTAGAACATGCATAAATATGCAGTAAATTTCACGATAAATTGAGCCACTTCCGAGATATGGAGGAAAAAGTTAGTTCAGCACTTTCACTTGATCTTTGACCTTTTGACCTTTGAGCGAAAAAAAGGAAAGAAAAAAAAAGACTCTCCAGAGAATTTCTATTAGGTTACACATGCATACACCAAGTGTAAAAAAAAAATAATAATCCTGCTGGCATTGCATGAACATGAGGGAAATAGTAAAATTTTGAAGTGTTGCACTTGACCTTTGACCCCTGACCTTTGACCCCATGAACCCTACATTCTCTAGATAATCACTGCCAGTCAGTACATGTATATACTATGTTCCATGAAGATACCTTGAACAATTTTCCAATTTACAGAGAAAAAAAAAGAAGTTTCAATACTTTCACTCGACCTTTTGACCTTTGACCTTTGACCTCATGACCCAAACTTTCACCAGAGAATCTAAATTGGGTAATACATGTATGCACTAAGTTTCAAGAAAATATCTTCAGGCATTGCATAGATATGGTGGAAATAGTGATATTTTATGTATTTGACCATGACCTTTTGACCTTTGACCTTGAGCACGTGCACCCAAAAGTTGATAGGCACAACTTCACCTCCTAATACACATACATGCCAAGTTTCATTAGGATACCTCAACAGCTTTTGATAGTTACCTTGTCCACAAAATTCATTACGGACGGACGGACGGACGGACGGACGGACGGACAACCCGAAAACATAATGCCTCCGGCACCACTTCGTGGCGGAGGCATAAAAAATAATAGCTGTTAAAGGTACAGTTTACCTTTGGGAGCAGTGATTTTAAAAATTTTTGAGTTATCACATTTGATGCATATGTGTAGGCCAGTTGTATCACAAAACATCCTATCATATACAAAATTTGCAATAAAACCTACAAAATAAGGAGATATCAATGTTTTTCTCATTATACCATAACTGTAGATGGTTTAGTCTGGAAAATTTTTTATAATAACTACTGTTCACATTTTGGATATTCAACAATACTTAACGTAGATTACACCGGTGCAAATTTTTGCATTGGTTGTTTCTATCCCTAACTCACATTTTAGAACTATTTTGAAGCACTAATGCTGGGGATTTGTTTCATCTGCAAATGGTAAATAAAAACTATCTCTTTAAACAGATTGTCCAATTAGATGTATTTTCACATCTTCACCACTTCTATCTCTTATATCCATGATTTTCTAACCTCCTCCTTCCTCCTTTCTGGTTCATCATTCTCCACTCACTGGTTTCTAAACCCTATACCTGATCCTCACTCTATTCTCTGTTACAAGCTCCGTCTCCTATCCTCCCGTTTCCCTCAGCACAACTTTAACTTCCAGCTCACCATTGCTCTGCTACCATCACTATTCGCCTTCCTTACACACTCCCTATGTGTTTTCCCTTCTTTCCTCTCCTCTATCTAAGGTTCTTTCTCAAAACAACATTGCTTTCATGGGGTGCATTCGAGCGCTCTCCTAAAGTGAACTGTACTGTACCGTATCCGTACCAGAGGGGCGCTTGAACGTTCCTAAAGCATACTGTACTGTACTGAACTGAGCCAAACGTGGACCACTTCCCGATGTGCTCCACAAGGATACCAAAAGCGTACCCAAAGTTCACGTGTGAAGAATGTGCGTAACATACACATACATCATAATGCAAAGAATTTATTCTCTTTGTTCGGGACATCTGTAAATAGTTGAAGCGCGCCAGGAGAATGACCCTTTTGGTACAAAATGGGTGACTCCCTCTAAGAACAACTCATGAGGCACACTTTCTCAACAGAGCACTAAAATGCTCCAAATCTGGCACAGTTCAGTATGGTACATGTTGGTTCAGTTTGCATTGGTTCGCTTTAGAGTGCTCGAACACACCCATGTGCTACATAAAACTTGTACACATGGTGTTATCGCAAACCTCTCTTCCTCATTTACATCACAAATACAAACTCAAACAACATATTGATGTATTTTGTGTGATATAAACTGAATATAGAAACAAGTTATTTTTATGAAGTAAAAGAAGCTAATGCTATTCAGTTTAAGAAGGAAATAAACAAAGATACAGAGTTCTGGACAAACACACACAAACACACACACACGCACATATGTATCCAGGCATCAATTCAAGGACCAGCTCAAAAATTGATTATAGTGAAGAGGGACACATATTGATCACTCTGCCATCAAAAATAAAAATAAACAATTTTGGGAACGGAAATTCGGTCCCCGCTTTTTAAAGTGTCCCGAGTTTGTTGGTACATGTTCGTGCACCGGGCCCCACATTGTACCCACGGTGAGCACACACACACACACAGTTTTTCGGAGATTCTTACTCATGCTGGATGCTTTTAGGGCCTGGTCCACCACTTTGCCGAAAAAGAGAGGAGCAGCCATGGTCGATGCACTGGATCCAATCAGTGCTACCAAGCCCAGAGTGATAATACCAGTTTCCTACACAATGAGAAAGAGCAATGTAAGATGTCATCATGAAGGGCAAATATTCTGTGTGTCCAATTGTTATTCCAACCACATATAATTCATACCAGAAAATGGGTGGCCCACTTTACCATCACAAAAGCAAAACTACTGGATGTATGAATACACTGTCATTATGAGCAACATTTGTTTTTTTATTGACAGAAATGATGGAAGAGACCAACTAAATTTTAGATTCAGAATACAGCTCTTGTGTTCAACAGCTTAATAACAATTGCATTGTCAATTTTTACTTGTAGCAATAATCCCAGGATGTCGTGTGCTAATCAGGGTGCTGCAGTGTTCATGTTAGTGTTCGTTTAATTTTTGAAACTTTTTTTGTGACAATGATTGACATTGGTGAATAGGTCAAGGGCAAGGACAAGGACGAGAAAAGATATTGGCTTAGACTCGCATCAAGACTTTGTCTGCCACAATTTGTTTTGCACTGCAACGTGAGGCCAGAAGCCTAATCTCTTTTCTGCCTACCGGTTTGGCGAGGGCAAGCACACGGGCCAGGTCGGCCTTCGGTTTGGGCGCCTTCTCCTTTTCCTCCTCCTCGTCGATCTGGTGCTCGATGCGGATGAGCTGGAGGCGGCGCATGAAGTGGGGCGCGGCCAGCGAGGCAATGAGCTCGACCAGCGTGAAGACGACGGATGCGATGACCAGCACGTTGTAGGTGATGTGCATCGGCGTGTAGTCCGTAAAGTTCAGGATGGCATTGAGTACAAGCCCTCCCTGCAAACAGCAACAAGATCAGGTATGGTCCCTTTAATGACTTTGACCTGTCAAAAAACTCCCTAGCTATAACACAAGTCCTTTTAAACATTATATATGTTGCTAATTTGCAGATTTGACATTTGGTTTGATTGGATGTTTAGATTCAGATTACTATATGCATTCATACCATAACATACTAAATGTATATTTTGGTACAAAATGACATGCATGGTTAATTTTCATTTCTGTTATATAAACGCTATGGTTGGTTGGAGCTACATGAAACAACTCTTTTCACTGGCATCCTCTGTAGGCAAACAGGTGTGTTCCTTGGAAACATACTAAAGTCTCTAAAACAATATTCAGATAAATGATTTACAGTATCAGGGGTGTTTGATCTCACAAATTGAAAATAAAGATGGAATAACAAGCAAACAGGGAATTCAGGCGAAAAAAAAAACATCTGGGGAGATTGTTGAGAAAATGGGAGAAACAGGCTTATCAGACATCAAGATCTTCTCACACATCCCATGTTTATCCCTCATTTCTTTTTCCTGTTTTGCATGATTTATATTTCTATGTTCAACTTGTGTATTCGGCTGTGTGGCATCAGCATATTGGTGTTTCTCTATTTTAGAACTGTGAAGATGAAATGAAATGACAAAAAAAAAAATTGAATGAAATAGTGTTTAAATGAAATGCAATATGAAAATGGATTGAAATGAAAATGAAATTGAAAAAGCAATTAATTGAAATAAAAAAGAAAACACAATGAAATGAAATGAAGTGATGTGAACTGAACTGAAATGAAATATGAAATGAAATGAAGTGAGGTAAATTGAAACAAAATGAAAGTAAACAACATAAAAACAAATGAACAGAAATACAAGGAAAAGAAGTGAAATGGAGTGAAAAATAAAAGATCTGACTGGCACAAATTGTGGCTGCTGACCTTGGTGGCAGAATAGGCCAAACCAAGAAGACTGAAGACGATGGTAAAGATGTGCGTCCAGCGCTTCCAGGCGGTCAGCGAGGCATTGAAGGGTTGCTCAAGCATGGCCAGGGCGTAGTCCTCCATCTGGGTGAAGGCGTAGAAGAGGAGCAACATCCGGACCAGGGACAGACAGGCCAGCTCAAAGGCTGACCCCAGGATCGTCCAGTGCACCACCTCGGACTCCAGGTAGGCAGTGTGTCCTCCTGCCATTTCGACCAGTCGGGATGTCAAACAGTTGTGATAGACATGGTCTTTGATTCTTCATTCATTTTGGCACTCTACATGTGATTCATCCCATTCAACAGTCATCACTTTAATTCACTAGGAATGTAAAACTACACTCCATTTTCATTCTGTTCTGTAGTGCTAAGTGCATTCTCATTGAAATTACTGTAGTATTATAAACTATACAGTAATTTGTTGGCATCACTTTAACCCGTTCCATACTGAATTCTGAAATCTCCATAGACTTAACCCGTTCTTTACGGGAACCTGGTTTACCAGGTTCCCGTGGGGGCAACTGATATACGGGAACCTGGTTTACCAGGTTCCCAAAATGAAGACAAGGGTGCCTGCTTCAGTGGCCTAAATTCATGTTTCTTTGTGTTAAAATGCTCAGAAAAGTGGGTTTGATAAAAAGATCAGAGTTTATTCTATCAGGATTTGTTCTCCTGCTGTTTAAAAAAGGGGGGATTTACAGTATTATGTACCTTTTCCTGATTTAGTTTTTTGCTTGTTCTGCTGTAAACTCGTATGAACATGTACATAATGATCAAGGCTGAGACCAGTTAGAAAATGCGGGTTCGCTGACCCCAGTCACCTCATTAAGGTACCTGGTTTTGTGTAGAACAAAAGATTCTGAGAGCTCATCAGCGCAAGCTCTATTCATACCTCGCACCCGATCGATATTTCCATTGTTCACGGGCACATGTAGTTGACCGTAGAAAGGGGGACACAATGAACCGTTTGACTGCCTTCACACAGCTGGATTACCAACCTGTGTGCCTCTCTGTCCACGGGCGAAAAGAATCTCGTTTGGGGGCATTAAAGGCACTCAGAGAATTGCGGAAGGAACGGGTTAATACACAGGCCACCAGGTTCCCATATGGTACTGGTTAATGGGCAGAATACCATGATGGTAATTATATTAGTACCATTCTCATTAACGATTTTAGCACCACACATGTGTATCTCTTACAGGGAGAAGCCTGAAAGCGTGTTGGGTATAAACACAAGAAATGAAACATATCATCGGGTGCATGTATGATTCAGTTCCCACTCAAATCTCACAACCGTATGTCATACGAAGTTTAAGTAACCACCCGAAATACCACAGTATTTTGCAATGTATTTCATGGTGTATTTTGTGGTGTTGCATTCACAGAAGGAATTACTGTATGAAATACTGCAGTATTTCACCATTATTGTGAATGCACCTACTGATTAATAGGAACTTGATACCATGAGCAGGCTGTCTTTATATATTTCAGATTAGATTTTGAGTTGCTTTTGGAGCTAGTACTGTATGAAGGAACTGGTTCATAATATATGTCACCAGATAATCCTACTTAAACATGTAAATATACATGATAACTACTATCAAGCTGAACAATTTGAATCTATTCTGCATAATCCAATCTTTATATAGGAACTTTGGGACGGTATCAAAGTCCGGTACTTGTAGAAGGTGAAAAGGGACTCTAGTCAAAATGGATAATTCATGTGATTAGATAAGTCTACTCTCTCTCTATTGCAACAGGTAAACATGAACTCATTCAAGTGGCATAAATAATCCATAGGGAAATATTATCTTATGTTCGATATAACTGAAGCCTTAAGTATACCATGTAGTTATTATGTACTCAATGAGTGCTCGTAGAACCCAACCCCTCCAAATCTTTACGGTTCTGATTATGATTTTAATGGCCCTCACAAACCCATTGACTGAACATACTCTTCCAGGTCATTTCACAATGTAAACAGCAGATATTACATTAAATCCACCGATCTCTACTTTAACAAGTAAAAGCAAAACATGCGAACTTTATGTCACATTACTTCATGTCAATAGATTTTGCTTGTTTTGTTGTTGTTGTTGTTTTTCCAATCAGGAGGATCTTTCTGAAAGTATATTTCCTTGTAAACCAGCTTTTACAAACCTGTGTTTTACTGTATACGCCACACATTTAGCATGTCTAATTTTTCGCAAATCAGGACTTTCCGACAATTTCGCGAGTGGTTAAATTCACGATTGTGGAGCACATTACTGAACTGAGAAATGTATGAGTGCATTTTACATTCATGTTGGGAGCAGAGTTAATATTTTTGCATGCCTTTAAATTCACAAATAGCACCCAACTTGTGAAATTCACTAAAATAAAAACCTCACGAAAGATTCAGCGTATACAGTAGCTTGACAGGCAGATTGTATATTAGCTTGCATATATCTCACACTCACTATTAACATTGATAAAACAGATTAATGCAAATTATGCCTTGATGGGCAAAACTACACCAAAAGGGGACACCATTGCTGTGCAGAAACTGTACGTTGTACAGACAGCAGGTACACAAAAAGCTCTCTTCGGCAAACACACCTTGCGCCGGTATAGCTAGAGCTGATGTGCATGACAAACACGTGCACCACCACACAGACCATGAAATGATTAAACATACATTGCACAAACTAACAGCACTGATGTGCAAGACCTTTTGTGGATTGCATCGGGTAATGAGCTTAAAGTTCACGGCTCTCTTTCGTCAGCCTTCTACTCTTCTACCACATTTCTGCTAGACATCAAAATCGCCATCAAGACAACACAGATTGTATGTCAATTTTTTTCCAACATTCTGCATTTTGGTTTTGCAGTGTGAAAAGAAAGATATTCCTTTCAGATTTTCTTTTAATTAAATAGAAGGTCTTCCAGTCATACTACAACAAATATATCTCACCTTACAATGAAATGAGAGCTGTGACATTATACATTTCTTACCATTTTATATACGGGAGACATTTATTAGCCATCTGTAAAATCAAGTGCATTTCCTGAACTTAAAAGCTCTCATGTGAAGATGGAAAGGAATTGAACTACTGCACATTTGAACAGATAGGGTCCAACAAGACCACTATAGGATTCAGTTTTCAATTGCCGTAGATTACCTTAGGATAAATTTCACCAGGAACATTTGATTTAGCAAAGGCTGAAATGAGATAGTACACTCCTTATGAATATTTGAAACTACTCCATTTCTTTTCCACACCCGAAGACCGACTGGGTTCTTGCTTTAAACATTAGCTTGGGGTTACTTTAATGTTGCGATGAGGAACATTCATTTATTTAGGAATGATTATGATAATGTCACCATTATTCAGTTCACTATCGGTTCAACATCTCCTTTGCCACAGAGTTTCCACTCACTCACCTGTAAGCCAGAGTACCAGGCATGTTGTCCCGTCGATGAGCAGGAAAAAGCGCATGAGAGTGCTGAAGCGCCAGAATGGCATAGAATAGCGGACCTTCGCCATGCCGCTGTCGTGTCGTGATAATCTCTGGTAAAGATACAAAAGACATACAACATATGTAATACTGTAGACTGTAAAACAAGGAATGTTCATGTGCACTTTAATTTCGCAAATTTCGCGAGAGCCAAGATTCGCCAAATTAAAATGCACGCTAAAGATCTTGTCTATACTATACTTTGTATTATGCATTGAATGTTGGAGACAACTCGCAAAATTTTATGCTGCGAAAAAGGCCATTGGCTCCCATTTGCAGAAATTTCACGTCGCGATCATATATTGTGATTCCGTGCAGTCAAAAACACCACAAAAGTACCAGATTCATCCTCCTTCATCCAAACTAATACCACATAAAAATCTCTCCATCTTCTAACACACAATGGAAAGTTTCATGAGTCATCATTTAACTACTCTATTCTTATTCAATTCAATTCAATTCAAAGTTTATTTCATTTTTCGACAAAACATAAGTTACACTTCTTTTGACAACAGAGAATAAGGTAAACAGAACCTTATGTATCGAAAAGAATGTAAAACAATTGAGGAGGACCTTATAGTAATATACATTATAATTTAAAAAAAAACAGAAGAGATCGAAATAAAGTACATGTATAACTTTGCTTAAAGTGTGAAAAAATGGAGAGACCAACTAAAAAGACAGAGCTTGTAGAATGTGGGCCCCTCTAGAATAACAACATCAATGGAAGATTAATTGAAGCATCATAAATACAAAAGGAGAGAAAAAAGAGGAAGAAGTATGAGTACATCAAAAAGCCACAATGAATTCTTTCATGTTGTCAAGTCATTGTTTTTAGTCGTAAAAGTTTTAAGGGTCAGAGACATCCACCATAATTTCTACTTTCTATCAATCACTCAACAACTTCCACTTTTCATTTGATCTTTGGATTTGCTGAATCCAAGCTTGTGTGACTGCTCAACCAGCAACCAAATTGTGGCAGTAATTGACCAATTGACAGAGAACCTTTCACACAACATCTATAAGGGCCCGTCACACTACAGCGAATGCCCAACGAATGCCAAGCGAAAGCCCAACGAATTCGAAAATGTGAAGACAGTTTGCATGTCTTACGTTCTTTGAATTCATTAACTATTCGTAGGGATTCGCAGAGATACGCTGGAGATTTTGGACATGTTTAATAAAAAAATCAGCTCCAGCATATTTCTGCAAATCCCGACAAATAGCTGATGAATACAAAGAACACCAAGCATGTTACAAACTATTCTAGTATTACCAACAGATGTGAACATATCTTCAAATTTTCAAATTTATTGGAAATTCGTTGGACATTCGCTGTAGTGTGACGGGGCCTTAAAAGAATGAATATAAACCTCCCAAGATTCTTGATGTCCTGGGTTACAGCCTTTGCAGCTGATTATTCATGGGTTAATGGACAGATTCCTTCTTCAACATAGTGTTAATTCCAGGCAAACATACCCTAGTTGCTAGTTTTAATCAATCCACTACATCGAGACGCCCCATTTCTACCGATTTTATTTCTTTCACATTCTTTACTATTCATTCCCAGAATTCCATTACGAAGAATGATTTTTTTTTTTCATATGAGCCCCTCTTTGTTCACACATAATTATTTGTTTCATCTGCAGAATCTTGACTGTATAAACAAATTCTGCTATTAGTGCACATTTAAGAGTAAATATCACCTTTCTCCCTCAAAGTGATACATTTTTAAAATACATTTTTCACCTAGTGCAGATTTTATTGATTTAACCAGGTCTACTTTAGAGTTGATTTTGAAGAAAAGATAAAAAGCACTAAAATTCAGAGGTACCATTTGAGCAATGACAAGATGATAATCATTGCAACAACAACAACAACAAATCCTTCAAGATACAGATATACTAAGATGATAAGAATGTCACACATTTTACAGTTACAACAACTTGTGCTATGTGTGTTCACTTGCTGCACACAGAGGGGAAGAAACTGGTACCATAGCTTTCACCAATTCTTCAAGACCCATACATGGTACCTTTACCATGCACCATGGTACAATAAGTGATTAAACAGACAGAATAAGGATGGATGTTGACATGAGAAAGAGAGCCGGAAGCGAGCAAGGAGGCAGTGGACATTTTAATGGCGATAAAATGTGTGTGTTTTTTTCTTTATTTTTGTGGGTGTCGGGTCCCTCTTTAGAAGCAAAACAAAATTGACAGAATACAGGAACTCCCCTTGTGGGGACATTAAAGTCAGCAAGTGCATCTCTATACCTCATTAAACAAATTAAATGCTTCGCTTTCAAGTGAATGCTAGACTCTATTGTTGATTCATCAATGGTAATGCTTGCATGCTAGATTCAAGCACTTGAATTATGAAAGGATGAAACTTACAGTAGACAGTGACTACTCAAAAAAGACTGCTAGTAGAACATGAAGGACTTGCAATAACTACAGGATAAGTACTACTACTGTACACATCATTGTTCATTGAACATACATAATCACTCAAAATTCCTTCCTTTACAAGAATCTATTTCATCCATTGTTAAAAAACAACAACATAACAGGATGTAACACATTTGAAGTTACAACATCTCTAACCCTTACTGTGCTTTGTTAGCCAAATGGTATGTCACACACTCTCAGTACTTTCTTCACTGATTGAAACAGATGTCTGCAAACAAACTGTCTATAAATAGAGATTACATAATCCACCTAATCCCTACTGTGTAACTATGGCCTTCTTGTTTGACTGTGGCACATTACCAGGGCTGCCAACTCTCAAGCATTGAGCGTGGGACTCACGCATTTTGGTCCTTTCTCACTCTTAAACTTTATTTCATTTGCATGCATTTCTATTGATCTCACTCATTTTGACTCCTAAATTATAGCATTGGCCTATGGGAGTCTCACTCTCAACTAGTTTCCAGTATTGGCAGCCCTGCATGGAATTACTATACTTTCAGGAGTGGGTTGAAGTGCTAACTGTAAAATTAGGTTAATTTTGGGCACATTACAAAATGCCGATGAAAAAAAAATGACAAGTTAGGCTAAATGCCCATTGGCACATAAAGGGTTTTGAATACAATTCTACACCACATTTAACTCAGCTACAAATACTGTTAAGAGTTCAAAGAAATAGTAAATGACAGTAATTTCATTCAAAGCACACCCAAAACAAGATACTGTAAAAGTGGATATTTTTGCGCGACTAATTTTTCGCGCTTGGCCGGGTGAGAAGATTTTAGCGTGATTTTAATTTTGCGGAATCAACACATCAACCACTGGAACATATGGCATGCAAAAATATTTGCGTGCTTTTATTTTCGCGCTAGTTTCTGGTTGCACAAAATGCGCGAAAATTTCAACACCGCGAAAATTTCCACTTTTACAGGAGTTGAAGATTTTACTTTTTTTTTTTTATTACAACAGGCTTTTACATATTGTACCTACCAATTCTAATTTTTCAAAGGAAAAGGGTTAGTACCGGTAGTTACTGAAATAACATCCAAAGACATGAATGCACTGATGCATTTTTAGCTCAAATCAATGGAAGAGCTGAGTTGATGACATCATCAGGTCAGCTAATCTGTGTGTGCTTCTTATCAAAGTCCACTGTATGTGGACATTGTCTGCGTGAAGGTTTTCTGAACAAACATCTTTGCACATTATCCTGTCAATTCAGTCATAAAACAAAAATTGTACATGTACGTGTGCACATGCATGCACTCACGCACTCATTTCAAACTTACACTCAAATACACATGCTTACACATTCACATGAAACACACACAAACACATACACTTGTACTTGTTTATAGCAATATTATATACATTATGTACAGTGTATTACTGTACTCTCTCTCCCTCACACACACACACACACACACACACACACTTGTACACATAATTCATGTGGACATTTTGTTGAAACAAATACCTGATAGTGCATTGACCCTACTTCACTGGCAGTATCGGCTATGTACTTAAACTTTGTACCACTCTCAATAGCATACTAAAGCGAACCCCATTACTATAAAGAGAGGACGCTCTGTGAAAATACACTTAAAGCCACCCCCCCGGAAAAAAGGACTCATAAGACTGCTTTGCACTATTTCACAATTAGTACAAAGAATGACGACACAATATGCTGCACATAAACAGACAGGGAGTGGAGAAGAAAAACTAGTGGGAAAATGTTGACAAAATAAAACGAAAATCCCATAAACATGAGATATCTAGTAACCATTTCCACCATTTTGTTACTTGCACACAGATTTTGATAAATTTTCAAAACTCTAAGATACACAACAGGTGCTGACAGAAATGAGAGGGGGCTGCAGTTCTGTCTATGACGTGTAATGATGTCAAGCCTTTGAGCTCTTTGAATAAGCTGAATATGGCTTCCAGCCATCTTGTCAGATGGAAAAGGAAAACTAACAAACCTTGTGACCATTCAGACAATGTGGGCAAAAATGTTTTGTAATGCCCTGCCTTCCTCTTCTTTTGATATCACAGCTACCGTATATTCTACACGGCCAGGCCTGAGAGAAGACAATACTTCAATAATTCGACAAAGCACAAAGCAAGGAATTGTGACTTGCATAATGCCTTACGTTCCCATAATCTGCATGATAGGCAAGTCTCACGACTTACATCTTGTGACAATATAAGTAAATGTGGCACATTGACATATCAACAATTGTAATGTATGCCAACCTGAAAATTATAATGTTCACCAGGTGAGATTCAAAATCATTACACATATTTTCATTACATTTAGTTAAAAATGCTTAGGCCAAGTAAAAAAAGAAAGCAGTTTCTCGTCCGGGTTTTTTGAGCAAGGCGATGAGGGAGGTCTTTACTATTTGATATCTTACTATTTTTTCGAGGATTGTCAAAATGTAAGTAATATGTGTTTCTCGTCCGGTAATTCTGAGAAAGGTAACGAGAGAGGGGTTTACTATTTTCTATATCCAATTTATGAAATGAAATATCACTCTGGTAGCTGTGTTATGAGAGACCAGGTCCCAAGTGTATGTCTTGCCTGCACTCTGTGCATTTTCAAACAAATAGATATATGTAGGCCTACCATACTTGAAACGAAACTTCATGCATGCAGAAATACATTTGCTTTTTCTTTCCACTACAGATGTCAAGGGAAAATGACCATCTTAATGCTGGCATTTCTGATACCAGTGTACTTGCAATTCTGATGTATTGTGCTATTAATTGAAACAGGTATAAAACATGTCTTTCAACAAATGTACGACTGAAATTAATTCCATGATATTCAAAACACTGCTTTATTTATCATTTGTGTTTGTGACTTTTTGAGTCCACACAGCTGGTATGTATAGTTCTTCACAGTACAATTGTAGCACATTCAACTGCAAACTGGCTTGTACAATTGCAGATGGATGTCAAAATGATACTGATATGGCATTATAGCATTAAACATTTAAAGATGTTTCTTCATGTTCTAAAAAGACATTTGATAATCACTCATCATTTGGATGATGAATGATTGTATACCAAAACTACATAAATGTAGTAAAACATGTACCTGCGCAGGTAAGTCACATTCTCCCTTCATTTCTTCCATGGCCATCATTACAGTGCTACCAAGAAGCAGCAGTGATATAAACAGCAAAACTCAACGTGTAATGACAATTTCAGTTCACGCTCATCAAAACTGCTTATTACTTTTCAAAGTTTTGGCTATCAACATTCGTTTGTGGGTGTATATTGTTTGTTTGTTTGTTTTGTGTGTTTTTCCCTCGTGAAAGACGTAATGATTTCTTCGTATCGAACGTAAACTGCATGTTTACCGTACTTAAGCCATTCAGCTCAGCTCAGCTACGGCGCATTCGATTCATCGAACTTGCAGTAACCTCTTATAGTCCATGGGCCAGGCCAGATATTGGTACCATCTGAGGTGGCAACACCTTTTTGGTGTCATTTTGTTTGTCGGGCATAGATATGCTTATCAAGCTATGATAGCATTTCCAAATGAGTAGCTTAGTCATAGTAAATGAATTTTTAACCAATTTGGTCTCGTTGTTATATCCCTATACTTCTGAATCGAAACTAACCGCCATACAAAGAAGAGCACTGTCTTCTGTATGTTCCATAGAGCTGTAAAATGCAGCTCTGTGGTATGTTCACAGGTGTTCTGTTGTAAACGCGGTGCGCTTAGTCTTTATACAAGGCAGCGAAGGGAATATCCAAAGGTTATGATGTCCACAGCGCTTAGTCTTTATTCTAGACGGCGAAGGGAATGTCCAAAGCGTATGATACAGTGTATATGCTTTTATCTAAGAACAACAACAACAACAAAAGCAATTCCTCGTGATTTTTACCGTATCTTTCAATTATTTATCATTTTTCGGTGAAAACGCTACGGTGAAAACGCTGATACCACGCCAATGTCGCTTTATTTCCCTCCAACAATGAAAGATAATGCAAAAACAATGTACCGGTACACTACAATACATTATAATAAATAACATTGTAAATGAACAGAGTGATTTTTGTTTAAAACTGATGTATTTGTTGATAGGGTGGTATAAAAACAGTATAGATAATCCCTTTTATGAGGAACTTTAGATATGATAACGGTACATTGGTCTAGATAAAGAACTAAGCGCACCGCGTGACAGCTGTGGACATCATAACCCTTTGGATATTCCCTTCGCTGCCTTGAATAAAGACTAAGCGCACCGCGTTTACAACAGAACACCTGTGGACATACAGAAGGCAGTGCTCTTCTTTGTATATCGGTTTAGTTTCGATTCAGAAGTATAGGGATATAAATACGAGACCAAATTGGTTAAAAATTCATTTATTATGACTAAGCTACTCATTTGGAAATGCTATCATAGCTTGATAAGTATATCTATGCCCGACAAACAAAATGACACCAAAAAGGTTGTGCCACCTCAAATGGTACCAACAACCCATTTTTCGGGTCTTGGCCCATGGACTATTATAGGCAGGAGCACATGGCGCATTCCTTTAAACTTGAAAGTGAAGCCACGTGTTTGCACATCGGCGCTTCCACACACAGCGCGGCATTTTGCGATCATCGTTATAGCAGACTTTCCGATTCCAGTCAGGGGAAAAGGAATTGGAATACTTCGGAAAAGACTGATGTTTAAAATCCAATAAAATGAAAAAAGCCTGAAAACAACGCGTGATTATGTTTTCATAGTAAACGATAATTGGAAACACGGAACAGAGTACCGGTATCGCATCCGCTCACAAAGAAGCTCTCTTGAGAAGATGAAAGCGTTCCACGTCCCCTGCTAGATAGTGGAAGCTTCCATAATCATCCCAGCAAGTTTTTGGAGGTACATACTTGCACTTGTACACATTCATTGCGAGAAAGCAATCAATCAACGCTGAACATTGCGTAGTTTGGCATCTTTATCGTGCTGGTGACCAGCTCGATGCTTCGGCATGTGTCATAACGTTATGTTTAGAGCCTGTAGGCCTCATAAGTCGACGAGTTTAATTCAAAATAGCAAAAAGAGGGAGATTGAAAAAATACGAATTCTGGTGGAAAAATACGAATTTTGGAGCTGCTGAGTACTAATTTGTGCTTCCAAAGGTTGGCAGCTCTGGGCCCCGTTTTATGAAGAGTTAGAATTGATTATGAAGTCGATTTCAACTGTAAGTCTATGGCAGACTGTGTAGTAAGGAAAATTAAAATTGATTTTATCTTTTGATAAAACGGGGCCCTGGTATTAAAGCCGTTCGCTGTGCACACGTGCGCTTGAGATCGGTTCTCTCCATCACTGCACTCCACGATTTTTTTTTTCCAGCTCCAGAACGCGCGCATGCTATGCTGGCTGGCTGGTCTCCTCTATGACTAGTATGTGGTTACATTGCGCAATCAATCTAGCAGCACATGAAGCGGGCAACAGCACGAGAAAAATGTACAGAAGGTGCTCAACGTCCTGTCTACACCACGACGTACCGAGTGCGCTGTACATCACAGCCCAGGCCGCGCCCGCCCGCGCCCATCCAATTACAGTTCAACTGCTATGTGGGTCATTCCTTCTTTCCGAGCTCGCAGTGTGAAATGCATGCGTTATTACATACGCACTACAGAAGCTACAGCTGTACTACAGCTATAAAGTAGAGGACGCAAGGCGTAATTAGAAATGAGACATCACGATTGGTAGGTGAATTGTCGATTTTTTTTTTTCGGCGACCGAAAAAATAGTAAAATATCAAAAAAGTCGATGCGGCAACTGAAAATCGATGCGGGCGGGGAGCGGGCTGAGACGAGAATTATGAATTTCTTGGTATTTTCAGCGCCATTTTGAAAATAGTAAATAGTAAAAAAATCGACGCGGCGGCCAAAATCGATGCGCGCGAGGACGAGAAACTGGTTTCTTTTTTTACTTGGCCTTAATGACGGCAGGGAAAAAAAACAGCCATCATTGATCAAACTGAATTAGATATGACTGAGTCCTGAGGGAAATAATCAGCATTAGAATACAAAATGTACCAAGGCAATTACAAAATTACAAAATTAGCACTCACAGTCACACTCACAGCAAACAAATCTCATTGTCTTTCCTGATTTTATCTTAAACTAGGCCTTGGGCCTACATGTATCTTGTTAACCCCGGCATGGGGCACTGCAGCTGTAACTTGTCGGCAGACAATGTGTTGGGGTCGCTGGTGCGGTTAGTACCTTGTAATGTTGTATTGACGCTATTGTAACACAAACAATTGAATTAACAAGTTCGTTTAATACGGTCATACGGTCTGCACTAATAACATTAAAGATTTAAGAATAACATTAACTACAATTAGAAGTAAAAAATACTGTTCTTTTAAAACTACTTCTACATACAACATTAGCAATGTTCTCCATGTTCACACTTTTTTAGTTTCTCATTTGTGAGCCGAAACCACAGCCACACTAATTTACTTTTCAAAGACAAGTTAAGCAGTCGCCACATGACTCTGAGTCGGATTGTGATAATAGTTGCTGCTGCTTCTTCATCATTTTCCGTTTTAACGTTTCGAGAGGCATGTTTACAGAGTCGAGAGGGAAACGATGAGCTGCATATGTAGGATCTGTTTGATGTGTCTGAGAAATACGGCTTCGACGAGCTCGTGTCCACCCACACACACTACATTGTATTGCACTAAATACTGCCGGCCAGCTGATCCCACCTAGTAGTGTACGTCATGACCGCGGTTACATCACTTACAAAATAAGTAACATGTGGGACTAATATATCGAACGAAAGCCGGCAAACACAGTTCATGCAATTACATGTTATGCAACACACATGTTCCCGTTATTTAAATATCAAACTCTAAACTTACATAATCTGCTTGACCACGGCTCAGCTTTTCAGCATGAAGAATATAATCTCTTTCACAGAATCAGTAGTATTCTGTCTGCAAACATCAGTCCGACGACGATCTTTGGCTTCATGCGCGCGGTCTTTTGCGATTGATCCGCCCCATCTACACCACAGTGCAGTGCTTGGTGGTGGCCGGCGGCCGGTTGCAGGGTGTCTAGTACGTCTGCATGCAGTCTCGTTGTTAGTCAGCAATATTGAAAATTCTTACGCAATCTTCCACGTATCGAACTTCACGAGTACAATCACAATTCCAAGGGTATGGATAATAAAATGGCATGACATTGTTTCATATAAAAAAAAAGACAAACAAAAAAGAAAGAAAGAAAAAGAATTAATAATGAAATTAATAAAAAGATCCCCAATCAGACCATCTAAGTCTATAACTGTATAAAAACTAACTTTTAAATGAAATCACAAATTAGCTGAAACAACAATAAAAATATATTATCTATATGATCCCCAATCAATCAAAAGTCCATAGGCCTCGCTCAATACTTTACGATCTACTACGTCCGCTAACATAGCCTAGTCATGGGCGGCGGAACCGCGGGGGCCGTGGGGGCTCGGGTCCCCACACTTTTTGTGCACCATACAAAGAAATGCATAAGGTGTCATCATTTTGGGCCCCCACACTTTTCTTTTTTAACCCGGAAGTACGTAAGTGGCACTAAATAGAAATAGATAGAGATCTTGAAGTGTGAGCGTGGTAAGGTTATGTTTTTCCACAGAAGACTTACCTTTAACCTTTGTTTTTGTTTTCTTTTGAGCTGGGGACCTTTTTTTTTTTTTTTTTTTTTTTTGCTTGTCAGCTGAAGAAACCCGGAAGTGGAAGGGGAGAGATGGGCTGAGGACCTTTGTTGCTTGTTAGCTCATGAAACCCGGAAGTGGGCCCCCACACTTTTGAAAACGCTCCGCCGGCCCTGCTAATGATCAATATGAGTCACGACGATCAATTATTAGTATGAGTATGAGTTGAAATCAGTTCTCTTCCACTGATCTATGTATACCTCCATCGAAACCAGCTAGTGGTCTTTTCATAAAACAGAGATTTGATCGAAAGTTATACTCGATTTTAAGTGGGCAATATGATTGATTTCAGGATCAATCAAGTCTCGCTTGATAAAACAGGGCCCAGCACATTTACTTTCCTTTATTGTTAAGGCTTTCACATGGTGCCCGTTCATGCCTTCGATGTGGTGCACTGTATTTGGATTTCACTTTTTGAGTGAAAAGTGGTAGGCCCCCACCCCACCCCACTTTTTTGCACCTAAGGAATACATAAGGGCCCACGGGGCCCATTGCATAAAAGTTACTATTATGGTAACTTTGCCATCCAATGGTAACTTCCATGGAATTTGATTGGCTGTTGAGTATTGTTGCCATGTATAGTCACCATTGGATGGCAAAGTTACCATAATAGTAACTTTTATGCAACGGGCCCTATAAGGTGTCACCACTTTGCCCCCCACCCTTTTTAACCCCGAAAGTGCGTAAGTGGCACTTTAGAAAGAAATAGATAGAAACCTTCAAGTGTGAGGGCGGTAAGGCTTTGTTTGGTTTGTTTTGCTTTGTTTTGTTTTGTTTTGTTTTGTTTTGTTTTGTTTTGTTTGTTTGTTTGTTTGTTTTTTTGTTTTTTTGCTTGTTAGCCCACGAAACCCGGAAGTGCCCCCCTCCCCCACTTTTGAAAACGTGGCGCCGGGCACAGCTATATATAGGACCTATATACACACAGTGAAAGCACAGACCCAGAAAGAGAGATCATAGATACATTAGCTATATTTTAATTGTCCTCGAATGTTATTTTTTTCTCACTTTTGGATTGACAATTTTGTAAATGTTCCCCCAAAAAGTGTTCACCAGATCGAACGCTGGATTTCACTTTTAAAAATGCAAAATTCCCGTCCCTCTCCTAGGATGGGGATACCCACTCCCACCTCCTCTCACACGTCTATCTCCGTATACACACAGCGAAAACGCAGACACGAAAACAGTTTTCAGAATATTCCACCAAAATCGTTGTGCATGCATGGTTTCACTTCTGAAAATGCAAAATCCCCCTCGTGTGGGAGGGAGATAGGCTACCCGGCCCTCCCACCCCTCCAATATGGTCTATCTCCGTAGACTATGAAGACGCAGACACAGAAAAAGAGGTGATAAATATACCACATTAGCTATTTTACTTGTCCTCGAATATATTTCTTTTTGATTGACAACTTTCCAAATATTCCACTAAAAGTGCACCAGATCTTTGAATTTCACTTCTAAAACTGCAAAATCCCCCTCGTCTGTGAGGGGGATTATACCCCATCCCACCCACCTCCCCCCCCCCCTTCTGTCCGTTTCCGTAATAGGCCTACACAGCGAAAACGCAGACACGAAAAGAAGAGTTGATAGATTCCATAATAGTTAGGCCTACCGTGACTTGTCCTTTCATCTTAATTTTTCTTGCATATTCATTTACAAGAAAAAGTGAGTAACCAGATTATTAGATTTCACTTTTAAGAATGCAAAGCTCCCTCGTCAGTGAGGGAGGGGATACCTCTCCGAGGCTCCGACACCCTCCCCAGCTCCTCCGCTTCCTCCGCGGCATGAGTGTTCACCTGAAACATTTAACATGGGGCTTATACACAAGTCTTCTGCTTCCACGTGACACATATCAAAAACACTCACACACACACACACACACACACACACACACACACACACACACACACACACACGACAGTAATATGCACATCAAGCGGCAAATGAAATTTCATTCTACGTTAAGTTTAATGAAATAGATTAAACTCCAATTAACAGAATGAGCCCGCCAATGATTACTCAATGAAGGATAACTGGTCCATTGTGTCTCTATCGCAGAATAAACAGATACTATTGGTTTGAAAAAAAAAAGAATAATCAAAGAAACAAACAAAAAATGGACGAAATATAGAATAGAACAGGAATGATGGGAACAAAAGTTAGCATGTAATTAATTTATAGGCCTGTAGGAACCTTGAAATTCATGTGACCGAAACCCTTTTGAGTTCTGAGGAAAGGAAAAACAAAACTGAAACCAACGAAGACCTATTGAAGTCCATGTAGGTCTATAACATAAAATAGCTTTTTGGAGCGTGACGAACAGCTGACTATACGTGCCGCTGCGGTGTCTGTTCCGGAACACATCGATGCAGGTATAATTATACTATTCGATAGTCCATCACAAGAGCGTCTTCAAAATATCTTAATCCGGACCAGTCTATAAAAGTTAGTCTGAAAAGAAAGTGCAGAATCTTACAGTGAAAATTATATCAAAAATGGATTACAAATGAGGATGTTGAGAAAATGTTACAGATTGGTTATAAATGTTTTCAAAACAGTTATCGAACAGTTATAAAGGTCTATGTACATTCTAATTAATGAATTAATCGATTAATTAATTAATTAATTAATTAATTAATTTTTCATTTCCAGCAGAAACATATAGATATTTCACAGAAATCGAATAAGTCATATATATCAAAATGCATGATAAAAGATAAGTTTACTCAATATTGTAAGTATAAACGGACATGCTAGAAATGGGGAGGAAAGCTAAAAAGCAATGCTTTTATAGGGTGCATCCCCCCCCCCCATATAACACAACAATATATGATTGATATAGGCGTATATACAGTAATATATAAGAAGAGGAATTACAAAACAAACTAAAATAAAAAATATTATGGAAACCTATAACAAACCTGAAACAATTTTTAAACACCACAAATCCCTACACTATAAGTCGCGCCATGCAGTAAGAGAGAAGGAGGAGAGGGAGAGAGAGAGAGAGAGAAAGGGGGGGGGGGGGAGTGAGAGAAGCTGATACGTGGTATACCATGAAGATAAAAAGATAGAGGATTGTAACAAGACGAGAGTTAATGAATGGGTGGAGCCACTCAGCAATAATTGCTTGTTTTTAAGAGAAAATGAATTTTTGGATATTCCGGTTCTTTTGCAACCATTATAAAAGATCAAGACAATTTTACGATTTCATGATGTTATATCTATAAAACATTAATCTTAATTAATTTTAGTGATAGATTTTGTAAATAATTAAAAAATCAGATCATATTTAAAAGATGGTGATGATGATTATGACGATGATATCATCTCACAAAATTTGTTATTAATTACAGGTGAACAAAAAAACCCTGCTGTAAAAGTATGAAACATATGTTATTCCTGGATAAATAACTTCAAAGTAATGATCAGTCAGATAACCTTAAGATATGAGACTGTGACATAATTGCGTTTGAACAAAATGAAAAAAGGAATTTTCAAGATTTTACATAATCAAGTACTTAATTGCAAGATGTGAGGCGATGTCATTATTTGCATATCTATGACTGTCCAGGAACTGCCTTGTGAAAATTAGCGAAACTTCGCAGAATTTCATATATTTAACTTCCTTAATTTTTATCCGACTTTGATGAAACTTACACCGTTGTCATAATTTAGGACCTGCTATTCTTTTCAGACTAACTTTTAACTTGTCCAAAATTGTCAATCAAAGATCCTATTACCCAAATTACTCATATCAAACAAAGAAGCATATTAGACCTAGATCTATATGAGAAAATCAAAATATGGTTATTTTAAAGCAAAAATAGTGGCTAGCTTGTGAGCAAAACAAGGATGGGGAAAGCCTTTGGTAAGCTATTTACAAACAAAAAAACAACAACAAAAACAATCGGAATTGTGCATCTGAGAAAATGGTCACAATGTCAATTTCCAGAAAAAAAAAGAAAGATATGGAGTGTTGTATGTTCATGTCATTATGCGTATATGATTATGGAGAAGATTTATACAACAGAAAGATGTAGGGCCTACTCTCATCGATATTATATACACTGCCACGTGAAGCAGAGCAAAATGATATTTTAAAGATGATAAAAAGAGCGTCGTCAATCAATCATGATTAAATTAATTAACCAATGCATCGATAAATCAATGGGTCAATTAATTATCTCAAGGTGTGCATGTTGGCCTACTCGTGTTCGTTACCACTGATCTCTTTAGGAAATAGAGATCAGTTGTTATTATCCGCGTGAGTGTGTGTGTGCACCTGTGTCTGTCCGTTTATCTGTTACTTGGTCGATGTTAGATTTCATTCCGTTTGTGTGGCCAGAACGAAGGTTAGCCGGGTAGTACTTATGATACAGCTGAGAACTGAGGACTTACTCTTCGCATACAACATTGTAGATAGTCACTCAAATTTTGCCTCATTCTTCAATATTATTACTTATCGGGTCTAATGTAAGCGCAAAACTTCAATGTTATCAAACTATTGTCGAGTTCGACAATTTCATCGATGATTGCAGACTTTCCACCATGATAAAACATTATGGTTGTGGATATAGTTTTCGGAAGGAGGTTTAGGCCTAATGGATTTTACTTCTTTTTGACGAGTTAGTAACGCATTACCCTTGTGTATGTTTATGTTCCCCTGTCTAATTTTGAGAGGCCCAAACTTTCTTTTGTTATTTGGTGGTATGGCGAGGGCGTGGCAGCTGCTTCGTGGTGGCGCTATCCACAATCACACGCTGTGAGATTCAAGATGGCGGCAGGTACGATCTTTCGTTGTTGAGAAATACTCTGTTGAAAATCGTCTTTAAATGCGAGTCGTTTGCAGTGAGACTGTCGTTTTAGATAAGCTTGATGCCTCATGTACTAATATGACGTTCTTTTTGTCTTCTATTTTCAGACTCCAGATCTACGGTAAGTGATTTACTTGCGGCGTTTCAGTTCTTCGCCGGTAACTGCTACTCGCCTTGGTCTCCAGTATCGCACACAAGTCTATGGACATGACGGGTGAAGTGTTGCTTGTTGGGGGTTATGTATGGGGCAGATCGCACGTCCAGTAAAAGTGAGATCTCGATCTCGAGCTGTCAGCGAGCTCGAGTAAGCCGGCAGTCAAGGCGGCATATGAACTTCCGCTAGTGTAGATAGTCGTGGGTGGCTACTCGACTCGCTGGTAGATTGGAATGAACGATCCGAATGAGAGTATAGGTCTCCATGCTACATTTCTGGTCATTTGTAATACACACAATAAAAATTAATCTTTTCTGTAGTGTTACTGACTTGACTGACTGGTCGACATGGTCTCACTAAGTTTGTGACATTGTGTCGTAACGTACGTTGCCTGTGCAGTCTGAAACTAAAGTCGGCCATCTTCCCTGACCCTGATAGTATGATATTATGTGGTATCTATTTCATCATCATCATCATCATCATCTGGTACAGGAAGAAGGCGTTGGCCTGTAATTCCTGATCACTGCTTCTTGTTTGGCCTGTACTTAACTGAGTACGACAGAGTACGACATGCGCAGGAGTGGAGTCATGGGAGATCAAAATGATTTATGGGAGATCATTAATGATTTAATAACCGGAAGCTAAAAATCAATGTTCCCCCCCCCCCCAAAAAAAAAAAAGAAAAAAAAGAAAAGGATAAATGGTTAATTTTACTAGTTCTAGTTTAACATTGTTAATGTGTGCTGTATGTTCCACACACAATGCATGCATGGTATCATCTGTATCATGTATTTGATAAAACATCTGACCTGACTCATGTTTCAGCTTCTCTAACAAGTTACAAATTCCAATGTCATGCTGGGTAAAATCAGTCCGGGAAACCCGCTCATGAGGACCGCTCCCGCGTACGAGGACTGCCCCGCCTCATGAGGACCGCCCCCACGCCTCATGAGGCCCGGGGGGGAACGCCTCATGAGGCCCCCTATTCACTTCTATTCATCTCACATCTGACGTATGAATTGTCGCAACTTTGCACGGTGATTTTTTGTTACACACACATGTCCACTATCCATGATGAAAAGAAGAAAAAATCCTGTCTTTTTTTTTTTCAAAAATCGAGTTTTAATCAACCGATGCAGAGCGCCCATCAAAACATGGGCGCCAGCGTGTTCGCACAATGCAAGACTGCCGCACCTAGCGGCCTGATCCGACTAGTCGGATCAGGCCGCTAGGTGCAGGGTTGTTTGGTTAGAACCAATGATGGTTGATTAGATAGATCTGTGTTTACAGCTCTGAAGTAAAGATGTAATACACTACAGTGATGCACTGGTGTAAACCTGATATCTTGATTCTCTTTCATCGTAGATAGCCTGGATAGTGGTTAGAACAAGTGGTTACCACCGTACCAGTAGCTAAAGTACTAAAGTACATGTTCATGTTTATTTGCTGATAACACAAACAATTTCAAGCATGTTACTTCCAATAGTGATGCTGCTTCTTTGCAAAAAGATCTTGAATGTCTCATTTCCTGGTCAGATACACGTAAGTGGCTTCTCGGGTTCCGTTCGGAAAAGTGTTGTGTTCTTACAGTTGGCAGTCAAGACAAGTGGCATGATTATGAATATGCGATGAATATTGGAAATTTTGTGTATTTTACTTCTCACGTGTAGGCTCATGTCAGGACTTGGGAGTGGAGGTTGATTCTAAACTTATTTTTGATCTGAATTTCCAGGCACAAATTAATAAAGCTAAAAGATTAATGAAATTTCAAGAAGAACATTTGTACATTTACACAAGGATAACTTGTTATTGTATAAAGCGGTTGTAAGACTTCACTTAGAATGTGCCCATGCAGTATGGAGTTCTCATTTGAAAAACAAAACAAAACAAAACGTATTAGCTTTTCGAAAATGTTTAAAGGAGAGCCACAAAACTGGTGTACCTGAAACAAGAGCTCTCTCTTATGAACAGAGGTTGATTCATCTTGGACTCTCAACTTTGGCTTACCGCCAGGCGAGAGCTGATATGGTTGAAGCATTCAAGCTCTTTCATAAATATGATCAAAAAGTAGTGCCTGAGTTAGGTCTGATGAAAAATGTGCACAAGAGGGCATGGTAAAATGTTGTATATTTTTAGATCATGTACCACTACAAGGAAGAAAAATTGTTCTATAATGCATATTTACATAGAAAACTCTGGAATAGTTTAGCAAAAAATGTAATAGATGCACCCAGTGTCTACAGCTTTGAAATTGGTTTAGATAAGTTTTGGAATGAGGAACCTATCAAATTTAAGTTTGACGCCACCCCACCTGGCCATGACCCAGCCTACTTCAAGCAGGACCAAATCTGGATCTGAATATAAAAGGCTTAAAACCTGCATTCAGAATTATCATGTAGTATTAAAACCATAGTGTGTACTAGGAATTGGATTGCGTATTGAAGGGTTAAATGATTCGTATCATGCTTATCAAACTGTGAAAATATAATGTAGATTGGATTTCATGCACAAGTTAACATCCTGCAACCCTCAAGGCCATAACTCAGCTGTCTGAACGTCTGCCCAATAAATACATCAGGGTCAAATATTAGGAGAGTTATTTTACGAAAGTAAATGTTATTGTTGTTTGTTTGCTGAAGTCTATGGGATACCAGCACATTTTCCAGTCAGCCAGCAGAGTTAGATTACCTTTGTTTCTTATGGCATCAAACTGTGCGGTTTGGAAGAGCTGTTTGTTTTATATGGTGATACACACTTACACTTGTACTGTAGCATTCAGTGTCAGCTGCTATTTTTTTTTATTTGTTTCTCCATCCCACCCCCTTTCTCAAGTTAGAATTATAATTTATGTCCAAGAGCTTTTGAAACCATACCATTAACTCTTTATGTGCCACGTTCGCACGTCCGACTCAGTCGACGGCGTGCCAACTTCGCATATTCTGCTCAACAAACAAAGCCGCCAAAACCGATCGATAAATGGCTAATCACTGCTAATCTCGCGGCACAATGAAAGCGTTTCTCGTGCCTTTGTTCCTCTTACACACGGCTTGCATTCTATGTGGTGATTGACTATCAAGGGGTGTTCCCAACTAGATTTGCTCGTACATTCTAAGTTTCTGTCACGGTTTTATGTGCAAAAGTCATGCCTTTACAGTAATGTAGCACCTGGTCATTCAAAAGAAAAAATGAAAATAGATTCGTTATACAATTTATATCAAAACAAAGCTTGGCATTCCTTGTTAACTTTGCCTACTATCATGCCCATCTTAGCAGAAAGTCGTAGAAGTTATACAAATTGGAAAAACAGAATTCTTTCTCAAAGCATGACTACCTTCGTGTCTCAGAATAACGCGGCACACAGGGGGTTTCCATCATGGCACATAAAGAGTTAAAATCTGTGTTGTAGCAAAACCAGCCCCTTCTCAATGGGTTAACATTGATAATGAAATGGGGTGGGGGGGGGGGGGGGGAGTGGATGTGTTGAGCGAAAGAGATAGAGAGGATGTGTCTTTTAATTTATTTGAATTTTTGATTATGTAATGCACATTTATTCTGTCATTTACAAATCTATTTTCTCTTAGATATCTAGGCAAATATTGTACAAAATTACTAAAAGTGGCTGTGTACAAAAGTGTATGATGTTTAACACAATAGAAACTTCTGATAGGGGTGTGGGTATTTATGTTGGACTCTTGAACCAAGTGCAATTAATGCAGGAAAAGGAAAGTATGTTAAAGAATATCAGAGGAGTAACTTGATATTTCTCCTCTAGCAGTTTCTTGTGTAAACCTTGTTTGTATTCATGCTATCAACTATTGTGTGACATTGATCTTGCAATGAAAACTTGTCTGACTTAAGCATGTATATCCTGTTCCTTTTGATATCACTATTGAACTATAATCAGAGACTCCAACTCTCTCGTCTTCGACGGGATCTCCCGCCGAAAACCCATTTTTGCAAAATCTCCCGTTCTGCCGCTTGAGATTTAATTTCTCCCAACCTGGCTCTTTGTCTCCCGTTGGAAAGGATTTCTTGCGGTACTTATTTTTATCGTATGTTGAAAAAATAAGCCTTAGATAGCACCAGAGAGCATCTAGAACCCTAGGAATTCCGCGCTTCGCACACATCAAGTTGGAGTCTCCCGTATATAGGGGTTTCAGGCGGGAGAATCTCCAGATCAGAAGGTGCTTTGGGTTGGAGTGTCTGTATAATTGAGGTTGTAGAGGTACTTGCATGACAAAGGCCCTCTGGATAATGGAATAATTGTTTTCTTTGGGCGGCATGACATCTGATATTATTCCAAAGAAATTGCTTGCAATCACATTGTGATTATTGCAAACTATCACAACTGCATGGGATGGAGTGCTCTTGCGATACCATGGAACAATACAGCCTTAACAGCCAGCTTGAAATCTGACCCCTTGAGGTTTGCTTACAAATGTACTCCTCTTTGATCAAAGTTGTGAGTCATCCAAATTCTCTTGGCATGGATACTTGATGAATTAAAGGAAATGCTACTATATCAAGAAGAGAGAAGAGAGAAATCTGTCTACCCCTATGCAAATGGTGATACAACATCTGCTCTGTCACATTTACTGCGGTCTTATTTTCTCTGAGAACTTAAAGGGATGGTACAGTTTTGGTGGCTCCCAGATGAGAATTGCTTTTAACTTTTTTTGCGAGATACCAAGAAAACACTTATGAAATAGTACAAGCATTACCATTTTAAGAGGAATTCAAAGTTTATTTGATGAAAAATAGGTTTGGAATGGCTGAAACATCCAAAAGCAAAGTAAAACAAAGTGATCGTAATATAAGTTGGGTCCCACATTTTATTAGGATTGCTCTGTTTTGGATATCTCGGCCATTTTAAAACCACTTTTCATCAAATAAACGTTGAATTCATCATGGAATTACATGCTCTTTCATATTTCATACAAGGTTTCTCATTATCTCACAAAAAAAAAAATGTTAGAAACCTGAAGTTAGATCTCAACCATGTACTATACAATCCCTTTAAGGTTAGGGTTAGGGTTGTTATAGGGTTTTCGGTTTAGTTTGATGCGAGGATTAGGATTAGGGCTGGGGTTATGTTTGGCTTAGCGTGCAGATATTTCATGGGAGGAATTGTCACAGGAACAAATGTCATGGAACCATGCAAATAAAGAGTTATTACCTGAAACTAATATACACCATTCACTTTGCAGTTCAGCAATCCAGAAACCCCAGAGTATGTTGGCTTTGCCAACTTGCCCAACCAGGTACACCGGAAATCCGTCAAGAAGGGTTTCGAGTTCACACTCATGGTTGTCGGTAAGTCATCTCACTTTTAATCTTATTTCTAGTTTAGGTATCCAACTCTGATTATTCAAGGCAATGTCTAATATTGTAATTATGTATGGGATAGTGATATTAAACATTGTAGTAGCATTCAGTAAAATTGTGTTGTTGGGCTGATGATGACTCATCACATTTGCTTGATGGATGCTCTTTCTGACTGAAAGAGAAACAAATTTCCAAACTTTCCCAAATATCAGGTTTGGTTCAAGAGAGCAAGATACTAAAGATTATTGTATAAGATTTGAATTTGAAAAGGTCCACATGTACTGTATACTGAGAGAAACTATGGAAGGTCAATGTCCTATGAGTACACCGGTGTAAGGTTCCTGTAGGAATTTCGTAAATTTTAGCGCAAAGGAAGATATCTCCTCATTCGAGGGGCCCCTTGTTTATGGGCAATTCCGCAGTTAGTAACGTTACATTTAAACAAATTTAAATATTTATTTTTGCTACTAAATCCTCATTTATTCATTTCAAGTCAAAATCATGTTAAAAACATGTTCATCCTTCCCATATTCATGATATAGAAAAGACTGAATAGAATCCCATCAATATTAGAATTGCTATTGCAACTAAAAGGGCTGGTTAGTAACGTTACGAAAAAAGGACATGACAAAAAAATCAATATCTTGTAACAAAAAGTGTGCAGAAATTCAAGGTACTTCAAATAAAGTGTTGCATTAATTTCAATTATTGCATCATGGCTAATGTTCACGCAAATATTTTAAGCAGTTCGACCAATAATGTATTAGCTAGACCCCCAAAAGCATGGTTAGTAACGTTACATTTGTCCGAAGTAATTCCGCAGGTCATTTCACCCTTTTGTAATTGACGAAATGTCACATGACTTCTGGAGTATTCAAATGAATTCATCTTTTACCCTTTAGCAAAACTTTGAGAAAAAAATTTCAAAGGAACCCTCTGTAATTTACATTTAAGTGAATTTTAGCATCTCTAGTCCCACATGTACATTTTAAATGATAGTTTCAGATCTCGCAAAACCAATAAATATGAAAAATAAAATGTACTGAATTTGAAAGCCCTTTATGATTTGTGAACATCCATGACATTAGCTGTTACCTAAATTAAAGAGTAAGATAAAGAGGCACATTTCTTTTATCCATGTCATGTCCACCTAACTGCGGAATTGCCCTTATGCTTGTGAGAAGTTGGCGGTATATGCAGTGTATCTTGATTTTAGATGACGAGCAAATGCACAGCATAGCAGCAGAATCAGATCATATCTCAAATCTTGTGAGAGCCACAGTACCTATCTGCCAAGAAATTGTTTTAAAAAGGTTTTTGTAAATATGTTGCTTTTTTCCCAGTGTGAGAGTGATATGATAACACTTCAAAATTGTGTATACTTAAAAATATGATGGGTATAGCGTGGCATGCAGAAGCAAAGAACTTGGAAATGTCAATCAACCTTAAAGCACTGTGAAGACACAACATGTTTTTCTATACTCATAAAGTGGACTGATTTTGATACAGACTGTGGACTGGTTGTAATTATTGTTTACCCTAAGCAAAGAATGGTATTTGTCATCAGTTTTGATTGTTTGTGTATTTGAGACTGTGCACGCAATGTATCAAATCTGTGACTACTGGTATGCCCTTGCTAGTTCATGGACAAACACAAACCAGTTCAGTACTGGTCTTATACAATGACAGGATCTTCTACAGCAATGTGAGGGACTGAAAATAATTTTATGTTCAGGGGAGTTTATGAAAATCATGTTTGTACCCTGTGGCAGATAATCCTAGACGGCTCTCACACAAAATATCATGGCTATAAGGCTCACACCTGTAAATGTAATGGAATATCCCTGACCGCATTGCAAAATTGTACCAAAAATACTAAATTAAGTGAAGAAAAAAATTAATTGAAAATCAGAAATGCAGTTTGGCAAAAAACTGAATAGGCTGCATATATTGAGTAATTCTTCTACACAAACTGCATTTTGTTTGGAAGATGGAAGCTTTTCTCATGGAATTTGAAGGGACTATATTTGATTGGGTGCATGTACAGAAAATATGTGATTTTTTGAGTAAAAAGAACTCGTAGTCTGGCTTTGCAAACCCTTGGACAGAGTTTGAGCTGAAGAACCCCCCTTGAAAATTTGATGGATGAAAGGGTATATCTCACTTTTTCAGGTGAGTGAAGATGAAACACCTCATTTCTCCCTGCTATCTTACAGAATTTTTTGAATGTTGAATTTTGACACATCTCTATGGGGGAAATATTTACCCGTGTGAGCCCTATAGACGAACACACCAGGCAAGGAATGACCTTGTGACCTCTGTGGCTCAGACGGGTCCAGGAGACGACAAAAGTCAAGTGGCTATGACAGCCATAAGGTCGATGCCGGAAGCCACATGCCTCTTAGCAGTTTCCATGTGCCGCCTTTGACACACTGTACATTGTATTTCAGAAAGGATGTTTGGATTAAAATCTTACAGCCGCCTCTGTTGATCCCATCTCACATAGGGTGTATGTGATCAGTCAATAGGCGGTGGAAATTATAATTTGAGATACTAGTGTAACTATTAAGATTTAATCAGGTTGAGAAATCATTGGGCAAGATACAGCACATTGGTTGGCACCGGGGCACCAAAAAAATGTTTTAACACATGGCAAGTAATCTTTTATCTCACCACGTTTAATATCATTTGATAGACTTAATTTGTTAAGACAAATGAGATGAACACAGTTAAATTGTGTTTGTTTGCAACATGTGTAACCCGTTGAGGACGGTTTGATGTTGCTACAACACGCATTTCCCATAGACGCTTGCCCGAGTATACTCGGGACTCGTCCTCAACGGGTTAATGTGATATCACCACTTGAAATTTATCATCCATTGTAAATGATGTGGCATTAGCCCTGTTTGAAACACTGTAGCATCTAAATTGCTTCGCTTTCCAATGTACATGTTATGAATATAGACTGAAATGCTTGAATTTTTTTCTCTGCAAGTACATAGTATACAAATAATGACTGCTATGAGGGGCACAGTTAAAATTATGGGCCCGAGGTGATGTGAAAACCGTAACTATGCCCGAAGCGAAGCTGAGGGCATGGTTATGGTTTTCACATCACCGAGGGCCTACATAATTTTAACTGTACCCCGAATATCAAGCAGTCATTATTTGTTTTATATACCGAAAATATAGATTTCGAAATATAGATACCGAAAATATAGATTCTAATCTCTTTTACAGCACTCGTAATCAGTGCTGATCGACAGCGCGGCGGTCGTATCATTGGTGCGTACACAGTGATCATCTATGTGTACATACAGTGTACGTGTACTACCGTAACAAAGTAACGGGGTTGCGACTGTCTCCAAACCAGTCCGCTAGTCTCTTTTACAGCACGCTGATCGAATGCGCGGCGGTCGTATCATTAGTGCGTACATAGAGCAATCTATGTGTACGGGGTCGCGACTGTCTCTAAAACCTATTTACTAACTGTGCCCGCGCCCCGGTCACAGTAACTCAAAAATAGGGCACAGTTATTTTCATGACTCCCCTTTTAACCAATCAGATGAGAGGATTCTGGAAATGAGGTATATAAATTGGTTTGGAGAATAAGATTACTCCTAGATGTAGGCGTGTGAATGTTGTAAGACTGTTACATTCAGATGCAGATTGTTGTAGGCACTGCAGTTTAGAGCTCACCTTTCCACGTCTTGAATCTGAGGCTGGTAAAAAGATTGATTTTTAAGTGCCTACCGTCGCCTATTATGGTGCCGTGGTATACCAGGGTATGCTGTAGCAGATGGAACTCAATTAACACTATGGTGATCAGGAGGAAGCTAAGGGGAGCTTTTTTTTTTTTCTTTAAAAGATGGGAAGAACATAAAGTTGTACAGGTAAACAAACGTGCCAAGAAATGAGCTCCTTTATAACTTCCTGCCTATGGGCAACTCCCACATTGTCATGTGAATTATAACAACTTGAGAGAATGAGTTGATAGAGTGTTGGTAGCTTATCTGTGCCAATTCTCTACAGTATGCCATTTGCTTTTTATGTGTAAAACATACACATTGTCTAGACTGATATATGCTTGTCTTTATGTATCTTGTTTTATTTATCATAAATTAATCAGCAAAATTGATGTGGCATTTCACCTTTTTTTTTCCCCTCCAAGTCAATCAAATCTTTATCATCAGCAGCAAAATCCGACTCTGGTATTCTACAGGTTTTTTAATGTTTTGAAATAGTATCATCAGTTACGAGTAATCTCATCCCATTCCTCAGGTGAGTCTGGTCTGGGCAAGTCCACACTGATCAACAGTCTGTTTCTGACGGATCTCTACCCGGAAAGACACATTCCTAGTGCGGCAGGTAACTAACAAACCAATTAAAGGACCAGTTCACCTTCATATACATGTAGATTGAGTGAATGCAGCAATATCACTAGAACACATCAGTGAAAGTTTGGGGGAAAATCCGACAATCCGTTCCAAAGTTATGAATTTTTAAAGTATCTGTGCAACTACTGCTGGATGAGAAGACTACAACAGTGTATGATGTCACATGCGTACAACGATATATCGAAAATAAAAAGAGAATTTCACAAAACTTTACTTTTTGAAAAAAGTGCACCCCCATATCTTTGACATGTTACTGACGTATGTTAAGGGTAATATTATTCCCCCTGCCTTCTGAAAGAGAGAAATCGATTGTTCTTTTGTTATGCGAGAAAAGTGAAAATATGCTGAAATTTCGTTATTTTTTCTTTATATCGTTGTACACATGTGACATCACAAGCTATAGTAGTCTTCTCGTCTCGCCGTGACTGAGCAGAAACTTCAAAAATTCATAATTTTTGAACGGATTGTCCGATTTTCCTCAAACTCTCACTGATGTGTTCTACTAATATTGCTGCATTCACTCAACCCACATGTCTATGTAGATGAACTTGTCCTTTAAATCTTGGATTTGTTGAATATCATCATTATCAGTGTTTCTTCTTCTTCTTGTTCACTTGTAAATGGGAATGCCCATCTCCAAAATGAATGATGCAATGCTGATCAGGTCAGTCAAACTCCCATACAATTTTTTACTCCAGTGTCTGCAATTTTGGCAGAGCATGTGTCCTCAGGGTGTTCTGCAAGGGGCGCTCCCGTAAGAGACGCTCTGGTGTCATGCTGCTTTTCTGACTTGGGCGGTGTTCTGATGGACCAATCTTGAATTCATTGCACATGTGGCAATTTTTGTTCATGTTTGATTGTATTTGATCACGTTTTTTAGACTGATAAATCCATCACACCAGAGTGGAAATTTTTATCATCAAAGGTTTGTGCCTGTTTTGATCTATTTTTGCTAAAAGCATAGTTAATAGTCATGTAATATTAGCGTTGCCTGTTAATATAATTATTTATGTCTGCTGCCCTCTATCTCCTGTGTATCACAGAGAAGATTGACAAGACTGTGAGTATCGATGCTTCCACGGTGGAGATTGAGGAGCGAGGAGTGAAGCTTCGACTGACTGTAGTGGACACGCCTGGTTACGGTGATGCCATCAATAATAATGACTGGTAAGTTTGCAGTTTTATCACATGTTGACATGAGCCTCTGGTTGTGTATTGATGTTAACATGTTGGCTCTACAAGCTGACTGTGTGATGTATTTGTCTGTGAGAATTAAAAGGGAATGAAACTCAAATGTACTTATATGCATTGATTGAATGCAGCAATATTAGTAAAACACATCAGTGAAAGTTTGATGAAGTTGGACAATCTGTTAAAAAGTTATGCATTTTTAAAGTTTTGGTGCCGTCAGTGGATAAGAGGACTGCTACAGTTTATGACGTCATGTATGCAAAATGATACGTGGAAAGTACAAAGAGAATTTTCATATTTCATGGAAAGTACACTATCCTTTGACTTGTTCCTGACTTAAATTAAGGGTAATATTTTCCCCCCTGCTTTTTGAAAGATGTAAGTCAAGAGCTTTTTCATTATGCTAAAAAAGCAAAAATATGTTGAATTTTCTCTGTATTTTCTTATATATTATTGGCAAAAAATTATGTCCTAAAATGTTGTAGTAGTAGTGGTGACAGCACCAAAATTTTACAAATTCATAAATTTTGAAACGATTGTCTGATTTTCCTCCAACTTTCACTGATGTGCCCTACTAATTATTGCTGCATTCTAAATGTGGTTGAAGGTCAGTCAATTATAAAATCCTTGTAGAATTTGTACATGACCCACAAGGTTTGTGCAAACAGTGGGTTAAGGTTACTAGTCTATCTCACCGACACTGTGCATCCGAAAACATTTTTTGACATGTCTGTTTCATTTCTCTCTTCTTACACCTCGCCAGCTTCGATCCCATCCTGAAATACATCGACGACCAGTACGAGCGCTACCTCAACGACGAGAGCGGTCTCAATAGGAGAAACATCGTCGACAACCGCGTCCACTGCTGTTTCTACTTCATCTCGCCCACCGGCCACGGGTGAGTGACCATTAGGCGCACCGTCCATACTGACCACCATGCGTGATATTTGTAGGAAGACAGAGATCTGCCCATAGAAGTGCTATCCTATTGTTGTGCCCAAATGTTTGGCATTCTTATTGTAATATCCCTTGTTTTGAGATTTGTCCTATCATGTTTGGTAGTCAGTATGCCAGTGTATAATCTTGTACTAGGCGCTCTTCTTGTTTAATTTTCTGGACCCCAAATAGAGTATCAACCACTGATGGGGCTACCTTACAAAAGGAGGCGGAATAGCTTTATGATTTCACATGTCCATCCATACACACCTTTACATACATACAAACAAACATACATTAATACATCATTATAAACATACATACACACATCCGAACATGCACATAACCATACATACATACATACATGTATATACACACATCCATACATACCTACATACACTCTTTCACACATACAGTATAACAAACATCCATACATACATACATGCAAACATACTGTACATGCAGACATACATAGCCTTAATGAGACAGAATGACAAGAAAGTGTTAGTCACTAGTCTATCACAAGTGGACCCCTGGGTTCTCAGTACGGTACTTTGAATGTAACTGAAAATGAAAGTTATGCCCATTAACTTGTGGATATTCTTGGCATCACATTCCTAAAGCCACCATACCATGTAAACGATACATTCAAGCTTTAGTTGTATCGCCTGAAGTATGCTTTATATTCTCCATCATTTACTCTCACTTTCATACTCTTTGATGTGAATTTTTGTACAACCTCCCCGACATCTCGTGGCACCCTTTTAAAACAGTCCACTTGAGAGCTAGAAAATCTGGATCTCTTTAAAAAATAATTCAAACCTCTCCTAGGCCTGTATGAATAGGCAAATCAGGGAAATGCAGGATGAATGATGAAGTTGTTCTTGTGATTCTCTTCTTCTTTTTATTGGAACAAGGCTGAAGCCCCTTGATATACAGTTCATCCAAGCGCTGCATAACAAGGTGAACATTGTGCCCGTCATTGCCAAGTCCGACACCCTGACCAAGAGGGAACTGAACAAGCTCAAGCAAAAGGTACGCTGCTTCTTTCCTTCCCTCCATCGATCATTTAGGGCCTGAGTGCAATACCTTGGCTTTGTCTTTTTAATTAAATGCTTGTGATTACCCACAGTCTAAATTGCAACAACTTGAATGCTTGATGTCTTTCTCTTTATTTCCTGACATGTTACCAGATACCTTTTTTTTTTTTGCCCATGAAGCATTTTCCACTAGGATATGTCTGAGAGAGAGAGGAAAAAAAAAAATTTTACGTAGAGGTTTTGTAGTCTTTCATTATTTATCAAAATTATTGCAAAAACTGTGTGAAAATATTTTGTTCTCTTTCATATGAAACAGTATACTCGTACTGTATCAGCTACCTTTTGATCCATGCACAGTTGATAGAGAAGATACATGAAAAGTCATATAAAATAAGGGAATAAACAGAACAACAAAAAACCTTGATCCATCTCTCTGACCTCCACTTATCCTCCTCTTCCTCCACCCCAGCCCCGACACACACACACACACACACACACACCCTTACTCACTACTACAACCAACAGTGCTTACTGCAGTTGAGTTGGAAATGTCATGGTTAAATGTCATATTGATGCCTGGTATGTAATATAGGTATTGGATGAGATCCATGACAACGGGATCAAAATCTACCACATGCCGGACTCCGACTCCGACGAGGATGAAGACTTCAAGGAGCACAACAAACAGCTCAAGGTGAGATAAGGTCTCATGAAATATATCGCCTAGGCCAAAGGGCAGGATGATGAAGATCATATCCTTCATTAATGAAATGAAATGAAATTTGATTAATTTGAATGAAATCCTGTTGAGTGATTAGTCTACAAAGTATCGAGCAACCAAATATAGTACTGATGTCTTGAAGATAGAGCGCGGATGGAGAAAAATGCGCTATACCATGATGTAATATTTAATATTCATGGTATAATGTATTATACCATGAGTATTATGACATAAATATGTGATGAAAACAAAGAAAATAATTCAAATTATATAACGCCTAAATAGATCCTTGTCATTTGATTGGTTTTTTGACATTGATCATTCATCCCATTTCACTCTGACATCGTCATCTGTGCAATTGTGGCTCACTTTACCGTGCAATTTTGGATCCATACAATTTGCTCCATTGCATGCATGCCGAGAGCCTGGCACACGACGCATGTGAAACACTTGCGTTTGCAGTGTGTATGCGACAGCACGCTACGGCTAGCTAGCGTAAAAAGCGCTCATTGAGCACTCTCTCAGATCCCGCATATTCTCTCTTGTTTCTAAAGTCATAAAGCATTATATGACAAGGATCTATTTAAGGCATTATATAAAACAAATAGTAAATGTTTTTCATTTGTGCTATTGACAGAATATTTCATTCGGTGAAAGATGAAATGATCCTATCAACTCGGCAGCGCCTCGTTGAATGGATGATTTCATCTTTCGCCTCATGAAATATTCTGTCCATTGCACTCATAAACATTCATTATTTGTATACTATATGTGATAATTTTGATAAGATCTTCAAAAGTATTCTTTTGTAACTGGTGGGTTATCATTGAAAGGATTTAATTTTCTCTCTATTTGATGATGAACCTACTTCAAAAAAATGAATAATAATATGGCATCTAGCTGTTTTTGAATTCAAATTCTTTATTTTTTTACAAAATGTTCAATCCATGTGAAGTCTGAGATAACAACAGTACAGTAGACTCCTCATAAAGAGGACTCTCTTTGAACACTGAACACTTGTCTCGATCAAGAGGCATTGCCTGTAATCCATTGTAGAATTCACAAATTCTTGAAAGGGAAAGCAAGTACAGTAGTTTTATTTCGGCTGAGTACAATAATGACTTTTCACTCTGCCCTATGCCTCTGGTAGAATTCACTCATCTTTTTCATGTTGTACACCAAATCAAGGCAATAAACTTTTCATTACGTGGTGACTTTGTGTGCCAGAAATCATTGGCAGTAGGGTAGTCATTTGACATGTCTGTTGGGAAAAAGAGAAAGAAAAATGTATATCTGCTTTTCTAAGAAATAGAAATGGAAACTAACCTCAAAGTCAAGTTTTAATGATACCACTCATGGGGGGGGGGGGGGGGGGAGGGGGGGAGGAATTCAAGAAAATATTCACAGTGAAAGTGAAATTACCTTGGGCACAGAAAGTATTGGAAGGCAGGATTTCAAAGTTTTTCTCATGAAGGCAGTTGTTTCTTTTTCATAGGCGAGTGTGCCATTTGCAGTCTGTGGGTCAAGCCAGCTGATTGAGGTCAAAGGTAGAAAGGTCAGAGGTCGTCTGTACCCATGGGGAGTCGTTGAGGGTAAGCTTTGCTCATTCTGTTTTACAAGACTGTTAATGTAAATATACACAGCAACATTTAAACTGGGCGCCTCAACTATCCATTATTTGTATATATCTGTTACATGATACCTTTTCAACTTTCCATTGAGACTTTCCTTTTCAATAGGTTGTAGTGCATGTTATTGCAACAAGTATCTTTCTGCAGCATTGCCAGTTTTATTATGTTCTCACAGTAATACTGTATACACCATATATTGTGTGAAGTTTTTTGTTTGTTTGTTTGTTTGTTTTTTTGCGAGTTGATTGCTGTTCGCAAGTTGAACAACATGCAAAGATATTTACTCCAACCCCGACGCAAATGTGATGTGCACGCGTACATCTCTCTGTTCATTACTGCACTCCACGATCATTTATTTAACCACTCGCGAAGTTGTTGGGAAGTCTCGATCTGTAGAAAATTAGACTCGCTAAATATATGGCATGTGCAGTTCTCGAAACAAAAGTAGGTGTTGCACTTTTCTTTCATGTGATAAACCCTCATCTATGGTGGTAATGTGAAACTTGTATCTCTGCTAGTAAGCCGTGCATACTTTTTATTTTTTATACTTCTGTATCACTTAATGAGAAAGAAGTGAAATGCATTGTGCACCTATTGAAACCTTGTACTCTAATTGCGAGAATTGCACTGTGATAATCAGTGGTCATTATCAGAAGCATGGAAGTGCTGACGCCAACCAGGAAACAAAGTTCTATTTGCATGGTTAATTTTGTGTTAAAGGTGTTACTCAGCTAGCTGCAGAGATTTGGGAATGTATTCATCTATCAGACCCATACAAATTTAATGGAAGTGGATACCTATTGGGGGGAAAAAAAATCTGTGATAGAATAGCTTAGTTTTACGATTTGTTTGTGAATATTGTTTTGTAAGTGTCTTGAGTTGTGTAATTTGCTTCAAGTGGTTCAATTCCACATCATGTTCAAGTTGGCTGTAATAGAGGGAAATATAGAAAAAAAAAAGAATGATAAAGTGTTTTCTTCAAAATATGCAGTAAGACATGTATTAAATTTTACCATTAGAGTTTCACAAAACAATGACATAAGCAACCATGTATATGCATATTGGAGGATGGGGTGATGCATCACCACAAGTGTCCTTTTTTACCATTGGAGAAATCTTCACAAGATTTTCTTTTTGACATGACATACATAACATTGAGTTGTATTCTTTTGATCAAATTATCAAAGTCTAAAAGGAGCCTATCAGCAATTACCTCTGAGAGGAAATGTGTTGGAGTTGCTAAATTAATGACCCCAAACCTGATTTTGTAAAATATTTTTTTTGTGTGTGTTTGAAACCATAGGGAAAATTGTAATGTGATGACATGGATTATCGTCTTCTAATTTGCATGGAAAAACAAAACAAAACATATGTAACCTTATATTGTATAACTTTCTTATTTCATATCTAAATTTGAAGATGCTTCAAATCATTCTTTTTGTCTGATATTAATTTATCATGTATTGAAGTCTATTTTAGCATGATGTGGAATTATGTCTCAGGGTAGTCTCAGCCAGCAATTGATTTGATGAATGTTTTCTTTTGATGTCATTTAGTTGAGAATCCAGATCACTGTGACTTCATCAAGCTCAGGAGCATGCTCATGTAAGTTTGGTTTCTTTTAACCTTTGTAGCACCTCTGCATAATATTTATATATATACAGCTGAAGAGTTTAACGCATGAGTTAACTCCTTGCATGTTAATTTGAGAACGTGTGTATGATGGCAGGTGCTAAAAAACAATGAAAATAATACTAAAATATGGGATATTTTAACTACAACTTTAAGAATACTCCTTTTTTGTGTGACAAGCAAGGTATCACTGGAATGGTTTTTATATTCTTCCTCTCTCTGATGATAAATTTATAAGTGTAAAATGTTAAAAAATGGTCTGTAATCTGTTTTGCTATCAGAATCTTCAACTTGTTTAGAAACAAATGTGCATTGTATCCTAGAGAGAAACCTTTCTTTAAGGAATTTGTGGAGGTTTGGGGAAATGATTGATACATTGAGAAAAGAAAAAATTCCCTAAAGCTATTGACATGGAAATACTGGCGTGTATTTTGCCATGTGATTATCAGTGAATTACTTCGCTTTTTGTCATTTTGGAACTGTAATATTGCCTTCCGGATGGTAAAATATGCTGTTTATTTTGTGACACTTCTTTCTCTGTCGAAGAGCCACCTTATAAAGGGTTACTTTTTTCTTATGTGTGTGCATTTGTGTTCTCTAAAGTGAGAATGATACTCAATTTTGTTGTTGTTGTGAGAATACATTTGCTTTTCTCCATATTTCTGCTCAAGATATATCAGGGATTTATGTTCATGATATGTAAGACTGTGGTAACTATACAGCCAGATAGCAAATGTCCAGGAGAATTGTGAAATTTTTATCTGCTTGTGCACATGATAAATGATGATTACATGTAAAGAAGACATATTATGTAGGTTGCCATAGACACTATGAATTAATTGCATTATATAGTCCTTGTCTTCTGCTAAACATTGTTGTGTTTCTCTCTCTGGTTTGCTACAGTGCCTACATGGAAGACTTGAAGGATGTGACACATGAAGTCCACTACGAAGCCTTCCGGTCCGAGAGGTTAGCAAAGAGTGGAGGTGCACCCAAGAAACAAGCGTGAGTTCTCTGTGATGGTTATTGTCTTGTGACATTTGGATAGACATTTGTGGTCCAGTTTAAAGTAGAATTTACTCCAAATATATCGTTGGGATTCAGTGAATGGAGAAATATGATTTAATGCACAGCAGTGAAGTTTCAGGAAAACTGAACAATTTGTACAAAAGTTGTGAACTTTTTTTAAAGTTTTGGACAGATCCGTGTGCCATCTTTGCTCAATATGAAATTGGACATTGGTGTAGAGAAAATAGAATGAGAATTCAATGTATTTCTAGTTTTCAAGCCTCATGAAAGAATTACCTCTTTCAGAAGCCAGGGGAAACAATTTTACCCTTCACATGACATATCAGTAGCAAGTCTAAGGACTGTGTACCTTTCATTGAGAAATTATGTGATGTGGAATTCCTCTTTATATTTTATCTCGCTCGCTCGCTCTCTCTATAGTTCTATGTACACGTTGTAAAAGATTTCATTTTCGAGAGGGTTTATTTTGCAAATTTCGGGAATTACTGTTGGACCACAAATTTATCGTGGCACACTGTATACTAGTCCACTGTGAATAAGGGCTTGCATGGCCTTGTATGTTTTCTCCTGGTCTAGTCTCAATCACTATGGTATGTACTAGTATCTTTGTGCACTCGGTCATATACTACAGTGTAAGTACACATACAGTAAAGTGGCGGGGTGAACAGACAGGCATTAAGTGCACTTACGAAAGCCTCGGTGTTAAATTGCAAAAATAACATCTCATGAAAATATTTGTAACTCCTCATTTGCAAAAATGTCTGTCCACAAAAATAACAGCTTTCACAGTATTCACACATGAATATGACCCACCTCACTGAGCCCTTGTCTCTCTCTGTGTTGATATGAGCAGGAAGAGAGGTGGAATGGCCGCTGAGGAGCCAGCTAGTGAGAAGGACAGGATGCTACAAGAGAAGGAGGCTGAGGTAAGATTGTATACAAATAGTGAATGGTCATGAGTGCGATAATAAAGACTTCACACAAGGTGAAGGATCGAGGTGCTCTATTCAACGAGGCAAAGCTGAGTTTGATAGTGCGCCTCATCTTTCAGCGAGTGTGAAAACTTGTTCCATTGCTTGAGTAAAGACCATACTGTATTTGTTTTGTACAACACCTCGAACGTCAGCAGATGTGGTCCACACAGATTCTTGAAATTAGCACAGAAATGTCAACCATTTTCACAAAAGGCAAGTGAGTAACACTGTCAAAGTCGGTTCAGTCGTGTCCAGTACTACATACGCAAAATGAAACTGATCGGTCAAAGTTGTATGTAGTAAAATGAGTGAAAAATGCGCAATTGTAAAGACACTTGTAACTGTTGAGTGTGCATGGCACACACAATCATGAGTTTAACACGGGAGTCAATGGAAATTGGTGACGTCAGGCATGCGATATCCATTTTTGCTCGTACAAAATTGCATGGCTAACAACGACAGCGTGCAATGGAACTTTTAACTACAGGTCAAATATGTGATAGTCTTTTTTGTTAGCACTTTTTACATACCCGTGACTGGAATCAATAAAGATATCGCTTGTATCTATCGGCCACGCGTGTAGCTAGCAAGTTCTAGTGGCACACATCCGTGCACATCGCACAATTATCAATACATCATTATCACTTGTTATCGTCTTAGATCTAACGTTACTCTCGTTCATTCAACTGCCTCCGTGCCGCGGACCGTGGTTTTACGGTACAACCACCTGTGTTGTAAACATTCAGCACGATTATGAAATAAAAGTTCAGCACGATTATAAAATAAAAATCTGCATGGTTGATGGAATATATTTTTATCAAATCTCAAGTTTGTCAATCGATGTGGGATATAAAGCAAATAATCATCTCCTATTTCTCTGGCAATGGATACAATCTAACATCGTCTCGGTGATCCTTGAGGTGTCTAGCAGCCCTCACCTTCGGCTCGGCCTGATAGACACCTCGCGGATCACGTCGGCGATGTTAGATTGTAACCATCACCCTCGCAGTTGATGATTATTTGCTTGATACATCTCACACCAGGATTACATGGCCATTGTCTGAATTTTTTGCCCCAATCTGATGATGTGCATGCCCATGTTTTCTCTTTCCAGCTGCGACGGATGCAAGAGATGCTGGCCCAGATGCAGAAACAAATGCAGCAGCAGGCCCAGTCTGGTGGCCTTCAGTCGGAGGAGGTGTGAGCCTCGGGCCACGGATGGGGGACTACAGACAAGCCTTTTATGGTACATACCTCAGTCTTGTAGGAGTAGAAACTTGAAAATAAATAATGATAAAAAAAAGATGCATCACTGGATTAAGAAATGTGCCATAACTAAAGTTTTGTTGTTTTATCACTTTAGTAGTCTTTAAAGGATGTAGGTAGGAATAGTTAGTTGTTCATTTTTTTTTTCTTTTCATCGATTCAAACCTGACAACTTTAAAGTTTAAATCCACACACAAAGTTGACTTAATGAATAGGCTAAAACCATACAGACAGAAGAGTAGAAATTTCATTGAAATCTTAGCGAAGATGAGAAAACTGTGGAAGGTTAAAGCTCCACTTTTGTTTTCCCTGAAGAGTGATATTAATGGCTGCAACTGCATTAGCGCAGGTGATGGTGTCACAACACTCTATTGCATTGATTTATTTGTTTGTTTTTAATTGCAAAATAAACAATTTTTTTTGTATTATTTGGCAACTACAGTCCCTCCGCTCTACCTTGGAAGGTTATTGAAACGTGGCAAAAAGCTGATGCAACGTGTAATTTTTTGTTTTTCCTCCTTGATTTCATTGCCACAAAAAATTTAGTAAACATTTGTTTGCTGGTCAGTGGGAGACTAGTGAGGCCGAGCCATCATTACCGCATCAGAAGTTACGAAAGCAGTCAGTACTGATGTCATCATTTCAAAAAATGTTCCCCTCCCCCCAAGAAAACAAATAGTAGAAAAAATACATTAAAGAAATGAAAATTCTTCAGTTTATTTATACTGTTCTCATTTGCTTCTACATGTCTTGCAGGTGGATCACAAGTATTAAGAAAAAAAAAAAAAAGAGGAAAACTGCTGGGCAGCTTTTGGGGACCATTTATTCCACTCTTCACTTTTCCTTTGCCTCTACTGGAGATGGGACTTTCTGGATGCTTCACCTTTCTTCCCGTCTCAAGCTACAGAAATGCACGAGTAACCTCTAGAGATCCATTGTGTGTTGACCCGCCTCTGCGCCCGCTGCAAAAGTATGATATCACGGCTGACCGGAAGCAGAAGTAGCAGCGGACATGAGTTCATAATAGTCAATCCTTTCAGTATCCACATTATTGCATGCTTTTTTGCTGCCCTCTCCCCACTACAACCTTGAAAACTCAGCAGCGTGCATTAACTAAAAAATTAATATAGCCAGATTATAATACAAGCTACTCTGACCTAGCTATTATTCCAACTCTTGCAGGGTATATATACCCCTGTAATAATACTTGATCTGAAGGAAATGTTCAAGGTGTAAACATGCCAACTATGCAAGGAATGTGCACGCAAGAGAACAGCTGAGAGATCAAAACACACAAAGCAAAAAGAAATCTCTTTGGCAACTGGGGTTTGTGGCAGTGAAGTAATCATGATTATTTGGTGTGTTTAAACACAAAGAAAAATTCTGGCCGTCTTGTCTTCTCTGGTTCATAGTTCAAAGGTTACTTTACTTCTATCGGTTTGAGGCTAAGTTCACTCAGGTAGGGAGCATGGAGGTGGAATGATGTAGAAGGTGAAACAAGCTATGCACTTTTTTTTTTATAGTCTTCACATATAAAATTATGGAATTCTGAGGAGTTTGACATAAATTGTATCAAAATCATCTCATTTTATTCTTCCCCCTCCCCCCCCCTAAAAATAAGATAGAAAACAAGATTAATAGATAAATGTGATATTTTAACATTCAAATTTGCATAGGTCAAAGTATTGGGGTTTAATCATTGTTTTTAATGTAGTCCAATACAGATGCATGACAATTGTAATTAGATGAGGACATGATTTAAACTGCATTGAGGTTTGCATGCACACAACGTTAGTAAGGATGTCCTTTGGTTTTTGACAAATTTCTATCCAGGAGCTGCACATTGCATCTTTCTCACAGTGTACCTCAAAAGTATCATCCTGAAAAAAAATAAAAAATCACAGAAATCAAGAAATATCTTCAAGACTACCCAAATTCTCATGCTATGGTTGTCTTCGTTTGCGTCATTTGCCGCCGTCCTGTACAAAAATATATGAAGCATGACTTGGTTTTCAGACGTCTATACTGAGCCTGTTTTTTTGTTTCGGATGTGAATTGTCAAATTTTATTGCCTTTTGAATGATATAAAAGTTTTGTGACATGTTTTGAGTTCTTGATACCAGATCTAGAGCTGAGATTCTAATGTCCTAGTGTGACATCAGTGGTAATGGTCAAGCATCAAAGTTGATAACTTTTTGGTCAGCTTGCATCCGTCAGGCAAAACCCTAAGAGAGACAATTAATGGTGCACAATACGAGATGCTGCCTTGAAGGGACAGAGTAGTTGGTTTGTTGGGGTCATATTATGTATTCTGTTTTTAAACATTTAGTTTGTGTTTCATTTGTGTATCGCATACCCATTGTCATTATTTAATTTGCCTTGTACATATATACATATTTAGTGCATCGTACCCTCGTCTTTGTGTTGCTAGAACTAGCTCCAGCTATTTTAATTTGCGATCAAGATGTGCTCAAGTTCAAATTTGCTCGGACCACAGAAGTGGCATCTTGTTTCTTATATTCCCCTGCAATCAAGCATGTAGCAAGTTAGCTGTCGGGCAAGGTAGAATAGTCGATATAAGAGTTGAATTGTAATCATGCTCAACCATTGTAATGTAAGTGGCAGGGTAGCATCTGGGAGCAGTGAATATTGATGGGGAATCGGGCTAAGTTGTTCCAAGTCTTTGAAATTTCTCTTTATACCAAAGTTAAGATCGACATTACTCGAGACATCTGCCTTTCTGTTTCTATATAAGTGTCGCTATATGAAATAACTTCTAACACTTTGTTAACATTTGCGTATTCTTTTCTAAACTGTTTTTTTTTTTATATAAAAGACAAAACTAACCAAAATATTTCATGTACTTATTTATTTATGTAAGTAGGAAGTCAAAATAATTTAATTTTTTGTTAAGGAACATTATCCCACCTTCCTGGCTGAGACTTTTTATGTTTTGGATTTTAAATTTTATTCCCGTGGATAGTCATAGATCAGATTTTATAATCCTTTTGCAGATTCTAGATGTCATTCTAATGTTCTAGCCGATATATATGACCAAGTAAATTACACTCCTGTAGCGTTCCCACATAGCATTGTCCTGATCCCGTCTTTGGTCCGTCAGTGGAACCGAACTTGACCCTTTGTCCACCTGTTAACTGTTGCAGTTGGTTTTAATAAAAGAATGGACACATCATCTCGGAAAGAACGTGTACAAGAAAGACCTGTTAACAACGTTAAATAGATCATGGTAAAATGTCTTAACTGTCATTACACCAGAGGGAAGCAAATCTCTCAGTGATATTAATAAATATTATGTATATTTACTACAAATGATCTAATGCAGCATCTCATGGTGACCATCTTATAAGTGTATGCTTATGGGTGTGTGGGTGTGTGTGTGTGTGTGTGTGTGGGTATATGTGTGTATATGTTTACTTTTCATTTCCCTTTTGCTAAAAAGAGACTGAAGAATTTGACACTTGCTCCATATTTTATGTAAAATCAGCTGGAATCAAAGATTGAAATTTTATCATGTGCAGGGGTATTCATACAGAAAACTTCAAAAAGTGCAGGTCAATGTGATCCATCTTTTCTGGTGGGTTGGAATCTTGTGTATGTGAGGATTTTCCTTAAAGTGTTAAACAATTGTGCTAGTACAGTACATTCCCATTACAACACGGTTATAACAAAATTCCGGTTACAACGCAGTAAAAATTCAGGCTGCAACATTATCCACTCTATGTATTTTTATTGTTCAATATAACAAAAGAAAACTGCCGGTCCCGAGGACTTTGTTATAACGGGAGTCCACTATATGTGAGGTTTACTGCAGTTATACGAAGGGTACCAGCCATCACAGAAGTCAAGTGACAAGCTTGCTGTGTCTTTCATGATGTTTAGGCAGTGACATGTAAGCACAAAATTGGTGACATTTGAACAAGATTGACCTATGAAGAAAATGCTGCACTGTTATTTGATGGCCACAATTTACCTGCAAGGCCATTCTATGAACGTAAAGGGATGGTATAGTTTTGGTTGAGATGGGGGTTCAGATTTGAAGTTTTTGCGAGGTGATTAAAAAACCATTTAAAATGATAAAGAGCATAAAATCCTAAGAGGAATTCAAAGTTTATTTGATGAAAATTGGTTTTGAGATGGCTAAGATATCCATAAACAAAGTAAAACAAGGTGGTCCTAATAAAAGATGGATCCCACCTTTTATTAGGACATATTTGTTTGTAGATATCTAACTCATTGCAAAAACAATTATATACAATTAATTATAATTAAACAAGTTTTGAATTCCTCTTAGAATTGTATGCTCTTTAATATTTCATATAAGTGGTTTCTAATTATATCGCAAAAAGTGAAAACCTGAACCCCTATCTCGATCAAAACTACACCATTCCTTTCAAACAACTTATTTAATACTACAAGTACACCACAATCATTGGATCATACTTGTCTATAGCCATCATTCTGATCCAAGCCTGACTTTTCACAAGTTTGGCCAATGGAAATTACCTCTACATGAGTTTAAGGACATATTGTCCTTGATTTATTTTGGACAGAGTCATGATTAAATGATCAAGAAAATTTGAAATAGGCAGTGACTCACATACTGCACCAAACAGATGTTGGAACAAGGAGTTATCTTTGAAAAGATTATTTTGACAAATTCATTTATTTGTTTACTCATTGATGTTACAATATCTCATCATTTATTGACAGTTATTGAGATCACAAGGAACACATGTAGCAGAGAGTGAGTTGTTTTACTGTGTCGTACAAATTGATTTTCTCGGAACAACCATCTCATAATGCCATCGACAGTATACATGAATGGATTTGAAACTACATTGGCACCCATCAAGGGGACAATGTTCCCACATCTGCAGCCTGCTGCAGCAACAATGAGTGTAAGGCTTGACGCATTTATGAGATGAGAATTCAACTGACTGTGACAAGTTTACTCCATAGTCATGTATTTGGACACACACAGCGCCAATGTCCCAATAGCACACTGGAAACGAGGGTAAAAGATTAAAGGAAACCAAAACCCAAGGAGAAATGTGGATTGAGTGAAAGCAGCAACATTAGTAGAACACATCAGGGAAAGTTTGAGGAAAATTGGACAATCGATGCAAAAGTTATGAATTTTTAAAGTTTTGGTGTTGGAACCACTGGATGAGGAGACTCCTAGAGGTTATGGCGTCACGTGTGGACAACATTAGAAAGAAGATATAAAGGGAATTCCTCAAAAATTAATTTTTCATGAAAATTACACATTCCATCAACTTGATACTGACATATGTTAAGGGTAGCAATAATTCTCCCTGCTACAAAGCGGTTTAATAGTCAAGTGCTCTTTCATTAAGCTAAAAATGTTAATTTTTGTGGAATTCCCTTTATATTGTTGTCCACACATGATGTCATTTTCTCTTTGGGTTTTGGTTTCCCTTAAGAACGGAGCAAACAGAGAAGCTCCTATCAGAGGTGAATCTGGTCACGAACAATGGCTCAATAAACTGGTAGACTCTAAACCAAATCCTGCATATGATTAAAAGGATAGATGGGTGAGTGGTCCAGAATTCTTGCCAGAAAGGAGCAAGTCTCTAAGGGTCTGGGGCCACCATCTGAATAGCGGGTGTGGCACAAGCAGTCAATTGGCCTTGCGCCACCGTCTATATGGTTGGCTTGATACATGCACAGCTTGTAGGTTTTCTTTGGTGGTAGTTCCGGTGTAAGGCATCACCTATCCAAAGACCAGTCTGCTCCTCAGGTCCCTGTCTCCATCTCCCTACCGGGCATCACTTTGCAAAGACCGGTTGCTCTGCAGCTCCCGTCCCTATCAAGTCATCAAGCATATTTCTTCCCAAAAACTGATCTGCTCCTCAGCTCCCCATCACCATTCTGTTATCAGGCATCAGTTTCCAAAGACCAGTCTGCTTCCAAGCTACCACTCTCCTCTCCATCCCATCATCAGCTATCATTTTCCAAACACTGGTCTGCTCCGCAGCTCCTCATTTCCATGAGCAAAGGGGCAAGCATCAGCAGGTTTGGGGCATCCATCCGGATGGTGGGCATGGAACCAGCAGAGCTTGGTCTTGAAGAGCTTCAGTCTGTCCCCCTCCCTTTTCTCCTCCTTCCGGACCTGGCCCTCGGACCTCTTCCTACCTCCTAGAGGTTCATCTCTGTCACCTTCACCAATAGAATCTGATGACCAGTCTCTCAGCATCACTTGGTTGCCAGTGACTGTTGGAAATCAAAGGCAAAATCAGCAAATTAAGAGATCTAGAAAACTTGTAATAAGTATTATTTCTGCCCACAAGTTACATACTTACAGATCATTTTGTAGCTTAGAACTGGTTGGGATAGGCTCCAATTATCAAAGCCTAAATATCTGGTGGAAATGTGAGGCTCACATCGGAATGCTACTATATCACATGGCCGGCGCTACATTTTCAAAAGTGGTGGGGGAGGGGGGCATTTCCAGGTTTCTTCAGCCAACAAGCAAAAAAAAAAAAAAAAAGGTCTTCAGCGCAAAAACAAAGCCTTACCGCACTCACTTCAAGGTTTCTATCTATTTTCTTTCTCGTGCCACTAGTGCCACTTACGCACTACTGGGGTAAAAAAAGAAAAAAGTGGGGGCCCAAAGTGGTGACACCTTATGTATTCCTTTGTATGGTGCCAAAAAAAAGTGGGGGGGGGGGGGCATCTTTGAGTAGGAATAAATGACCAGTACAATAGGATCAAATAATGCAACATCTCACTCTGGAAGACTTGGTTGGAGGTCTTGAGAAGTGTCTTGAGTCCCCCACACTCACTTTTCAGCTTCTTCAGAGAGGGTCCATCAAACAATTGGGCAGCATCCCTCAGAGTTACAGAACCTTTTCAGAAAAGACATATGAACACACAGCACATCAACAACAACAAAAAATTCTTCTGAGATTAAACCATGCACCATCTGAAAGTTGCATATAGCTACATTAGTAATGATATCAAGATTTAGAGTATTTTTGTAATGAAAACAGGATATTTGATATAATAGGAAATAAGAAAATACAAATGTAGTTACCAAAAGATCCTCCTCAGATCAAAAAACAAACAAACAAAAGACTAAGAGTGAAAACATTGGGGGACTACTGTCATCATCCTGTTGGAAATAAATGCAGTTTTGTACCATGTCACATGAAAGTTGAAGACACCAAAATTATTGTACTGCAGAGTAAGATACCATTAGGGTGCATACCTCCTTTCCTCCACAGTTTTGCTGACTTCTGTCCTCTCTTCACATCCTCCTGTTCTTGATTCCCAATCTCCAGACCAGCATCATTTCCCTCCGCTGGTCTCTTCACCCCGCCCGCCTCCAGAATGGCCCATGCCACTTCCAGGGTGATGCGCTCCTTCAGTGATCTCTCCACTCGGCTGCAGTTTTGAACCTTCTCTTCTCTGTCTCGCGGCCTGAAATTTGGGGCAAGATTCTGGGGTTGTGCACCTCCAGGAGAATCAGTGATGGTGTCATCTTGGATAGTTCTTCCATCCCCAGTGGGCGTGGTCAAAACCACAGAACTTTCAGCAGCATCAGCATTGCAAAACTCCTCCTCATCATCATCTTTTAGTGTTTTCTGTGAACCAAAATCCTTGGAGGGTGTAGCACTCGTGTCCAAAAGAGTAGAATGGGCACTTGTAATGCCACTTGGTGTGTTTGGTCTGTTTGAGGCAGCTGATGAGCTCTTACAGCAACCACTCACGTATTCAGTGATTCTCTGCAGGACTTGCTGATGCTGATTTACGCTGTGTGTCTTACGTTTACCAACATGGCAAATCTGTAAGTGGAAGTTAAAGTAATCCTGTACATATTCAGAGATTCTAGAAGAAAGTTTCCAGTGCAAAACATTTAACAATACCTGGTAATCAGAATCTTGAAGGAATGTTTATATCCCTTGTCTTCAAGATTTGAAGGTGCAATGTCAGCATAGATATTAGCTTCATATTGATGATTAGATATTTTTCATAAAGAAAATGCTGTGTACCATAAGGTTGCTAAAAGAATAAAACTTGTGCCTTATGATATGAAAGCCAAATTTTAAAGAGAAAGGAATGCATATGGAGAAAATGACTGAAGATTGTCTGCTGGTAAAGAGACAAATTGCAAGTAAATCACTGATGCATAAAAATGGTTCCAAATTTACAATTCTTTCAGATATTTGTGACCCAGATGATGATGATGAAGTGATGGAAATGATGACCAGGAGGGGGATGCAGATGGTCATAACAAAAATTATAATAGAATAGGTATGATCTTCATGAACTTGCATGATGTTGATGACAATGATAATGATGATGATGATGATGATGATGTTGATGATGATGATGAAAAGCTCACCCTCTTTGTGGATGGTATCCTCATCTTGTCCTCTTGAACCACAAATCCACAGACCTCGCCGACCTCTCTCACAAAGTTCAGGTATGACCTGTACTGACTCTCTCCAGCAACCCTCTGAGCAAACTTGCGATCAAAATCGTGGAAGCAGCAGGGCAAGACGAAATAGCGGGTGCTAGATGATGATCTGCAATACAGAGAGGTAATAAATGAATATCGTGATACTGGTACAACAAATGGGTTACAATGTTCCAAAAAAAAAGAAAAAAGAATAAGCTCTGAAAACAAATGAAGTACTGTCAAACCTGTCTATAGCAGCCACCCAAGGGAAACTACAAAAGTGGCCGCTATAGACAGGTTTGTGACCATTTTAAATTTCAAAACTTAATGCATTTTATAATAGCACAAAATACTGCATGTTTTCTTTAAAAAAAAACAACCAGCAAGTAAGTTTGCATGTGCAGCTAGAGTATACTTGGTCACATTTATCATGATTATAAGTGCACAAAAATACATTAATTATGCTTTGTGATTGCTGATGTGTACTGTGGTGCATGTGATGTATAGTGTTTATATACCTCATAAGTGAGATTCTTATCACTGGTTGGTCAAAAGTATATCATGTGACAAGGTGTAGTTCTGTCTATCTTGCCTTAGGGTTTCATGTGCAGCTACAGTATACTTGGTCCCATTCATCATGATTATAAGCGCACAAAAATACATGAATTATGCTTTGTGATTGCTGATGTGTATTGTGGTGCGTGTGATGTATATGTGTATATCATCCCCTCCCTATCTGCAATCCAATAATTTGATTTATGACCTTGAATTCTGACCTTGATGCCATGACTGGGATCCAGGGGGTGAGTTCGTCTGAGTGATTCCCAATCAACCAGTCTGTGTCTCTAAATGACGTTTCCATGGAAGCGATAACAGCGCCCTCTTCGAGACACGTCTCAGAGCCATAGAGGTCCCAGATTTTTCTGCGCCTCAGGTCTATGCCTTTGCCAGGATACTGTAAAGCATGATGTGAAAGGTCAATTGGAAGGTCACTTGTAACGACCATACAAACAATGAATTGCATTAGACACACTTTTTAGTTAAACTTACAATCATTCTCAAAGAAAATGGAGAATAGCTTACTTTGTCAAATGAGTCCAGCTCAGACTCATTTAAAAGAGTCTGCTATCTAGAAATCCTCACAAAATATGTTACAAAATTCTCATTAGTCAGAATTAACCTGCAAAGTACAGAAGCAAAAAATCAAGACCTCTACCTAGTCCAAGACAAGTTTCAAACATGCTCAAGTCAATGTCCATGAAGAATGCATGCTGAAATAAAAAGGAAATAAAGAAATAGTTCAAAACAGGTGGACATCTTCAGTAGTATGACTACCAAGATATACAACATTTGCATAGTGCTTACCCCTTCACTGTTGAGAATGTGTACAAGGAGACCATTTCCGCATCCAAGATCGATGAATGACTGCTTTTTGCCATCGTCCACACCCATCTCTCTCCTCTCCCCTTCGAACAGCAGCAGGAGGTAGGTTGCTATGGCAACATCTTCATACACAAACTTCTTTGGGTCAGTGTTCTCTGGCCAAATCTGGTCAAGGAAAGATGAAACAAAGACATGGAATTCATTCTGGACACTGAAAGTTAACATTCAGGCAACTAACTTTAAACACAGATCAGACTTTGAAGTATTTATTTACAAATCATGGATTTGATCCAAAAAAAAATCGATAATGATGGAATAATTACTTCCAAGATAACTTGTATCTCATGGTGGGGAAATAAGCACCTTGGCACTGACTGAAAACTCTATGGGCACATGAATGGTTATTACACCAGGGCCCTGTTTTATGAAGAGTTAGAATTGATTATAAAGTTGATTTCAACTGTAAGTCTATGGCAACCTGTGTGGTAAGGAAAATTAAAATTGATTTTATCTCTTGATAAAACGGGGCCCAGATGTCATTTGCTATTAAAATCGAATTCATTGGAAGCTGGAAGATTGATTTCTTTCCAAGCCAGTTTACCTCCACAAACTTGGCCCCATACTTGATCTTCATCTCTTGGTAGAGCTGGGTGTACCGGTCCATCGGTATTAGGGGAGTCCCCTGCGGATGCGGCTGGCTGGATGTCTTGCTCTCCCCCGCCCACTTGGCTAGCTTGGGCAGGAGGATGTTCTCCAGCCATTCCTTAGATGGGATGGTCAACGGATGACCTTTGCCTGACTTGGAAACAGCCAGTGAGTAGTCCTCACACACAGAAAGAGCAATTCTGCATAGGCAAATTTAAACAACAACAACAAAAAGATGATTGCACAATCATTCTGCACACCCAATCTCCCTCTGCAGTTGAACCTTGATAAAGATATGGTGAGATACCTGATATAACAAGGTACTTTTGCAAGTCTTCTTCTTTTTATATTATTTTGTTTTTATCCATTATATATTTATAATTACACAACGACTATATGAAAGACATTCTTTAGTTTAATATGTACTTTTCTATACAATGTTTGAAGGAAAAAAATGTCGGAACTAAACATATACAGCGCACACAACATTATCGGCTCTGTGTATTTTTAGTGTTTATTTCTTCAGTTATAACAAAATTTCAATATAACAAAAGAAAACTGCTGGTCCAGAGGACTTCAGGGGGTCCACTGTATCTGAATTTTATACCTGTTGGATTTCAGAGTGAATCTGTATGAAGGAAACCCAATATCTTCCACACTTTCTCCTCTTTCAAGTCCAGTCCTGATGCAAGGGGCCAAGAGAATGAATGTTGCCTCGCTGCTGCTGTGATCTGAAAACAGAATCAAACAAACATAATGGAAATGCCTTCTACAATGCTCCATAAATTTACAAAAATCCCTTTCAAAATTTCAGTACCCTTACTCTGTAGTCTTACTGTTGATGGATGATGAAAAAGAGCTTTCACTCAAACTCTATGAATACAATTATTAAACTGACTTCTTTCACACTGAAAAACAAATAAACCACAGGCCTCTTACTACTACAGAATTCTATTCCAACTTACCAAATATTCCTATTTCATGAATTGTAGCAGCCCCAACTATTTTAGGCAGCAACTTCCTTATGCCAACAGAGCAATGCGAGACAATTGGCAGAGAAGGCTTGTCGTGTTCCTTAGCAACAACTTTGTGCTTCCCAACTTCATCTACATCAGTCTTGTTGCTTTCCTGAGGTTCACACGTCATCCCTCCATCTTTGGTTCCTTCTCTCGGAGCATGGCTTTGAAGTTCATGCGCAGAGAAGCTCAAAGATTCTTGAGAGTCTTTTTGATCTTGTTGATCTATTTTGGCATCTCTCCCTTGCCCTTGATGGTGGTGTTTTGTGATGTATTCAGCAATGGCTAGGCTGACGGTTGATGCTGTGAGTGTTCCTTCGGTCACGCATATCGATTTCAAGTTTTCTATCAGAGGAGCAAGCCATGCCATCGGCGCCTTGTTATCTTTGGAAACGCGATCTTCGGGATCTGGCGAGATCACGCCGCAGAAGGATTGAAGCGGTGAACTGTCACTTTCGACACCAGAGTTGCCCCGTTCACGGCAAAGCGGCATTCGGTGCTCCTCCACAGCAGCCGATAAACGGCGATTCACGACATGAGGTTTCGACCACCAGATATCAATTGCTCTCCACATCGAAATTGTGTCGACTTCTACATCTTGTGTATTAACAGACGTCCATTTCCAGGGGTTCATTTTGGAAGGTATTTGTGTAGAAATGAAATAACGTCACAAGAACTTGCGGTTGATGATTCTCACTCAGGCATGCACCAACGATCGCATACCCATCAGCAGAAATGCGAGATTTGTATCACCTGACAAGATGCGAAGTCATGTGACTTTGTGCGCCGAACTCGAAAACAAGAATGGTCACCACAAATTTTGCGTGACCCGTTCGTTCTATTGCTGATTATGCTAACCAGTGCAATGCTCCAGTGTTACTGTTAGCATGATAATTTTGTTTCAAATCTTCAGAGAAATAGAGAACCATCTCCACTGGCATTTCATTCGTGTTCAAGCAAACTCAAAAAAGAAACCATGTGTGTTCCGTTTTCCACGATCTGCGGCTTGTTACCACTCGTGTGGATCATCGCCATGCCGGTTGTCGGGGCGTTCGACGGGCCCGACACGGTACTGCGCCTCTCGCTCCTCATGATGCTGTACACAGCCATGGGGTCGTGTGTGCAAAAATTTGTCGTGAGTATTAAAAGAACAATAACAAAACAAGAACACCAAAAGAGAATCTTCTGTCGTTTCTACTATTGTCTTGAGCGTGTGTTTGTAACTTTATCTTCCGTCGAGAGTTTTAGAAATAGATTTTTTTGTTACAAGTGTTAATTTCCTTCACTATCAATTCTGCTAAACATGGTATAAATTTACAAAATTTAAATGATATCAGAACCATGCTATCCATGGATGGTGTGGTGTGACATATTTTATGCCGAATTGAAGACTATGTATTTTGATCTAACAGTTAGTGTTGTTGGTGTTTAAAGGCGCTTCATTCAGTATTGAATATTTACGCCTAACATCTTCAGGGATGCCAAGTTCAAAAAAATTTTATGAGTGAGATTTTCATGACTCGGCGTCTCGGCATGCGAATGTGCGCGCGAGCGAGGGTGTGGGAGGGGTCCCCCCCCCCCCCCGTGGCCTCCCACGGTAGGGAGCTTTTTCAATTTTTAGCTCTTAATGGTGCGATCAGGTGCATACTTAAGTGACTATTTTTTACATATTTTGAAAGACAAAAGGAAAATATACCTTCAATTGCAACTATTACTTTAATCTTTTGAGCTATGCTCATTATTATAGGCCCAAGTTGCAGCTACGCCCGATGCGTGAGAAAAATGGGTGTCATGCGTGAGATCTTGAGATGGCCCCTAAATGCTTGAGTCTCACGCAGAATGCGTGAGACTTGGTAGCTCTGCATCTTAGTTGAATTTATAATTTTTGAAGATCAATATGCGAGGTGACGGGCATTCATATTTTCACTGTTGGCGGCAGTCAAGGCAGTGCATGATAATCATTGATATGTTTGTTTATCCCTCCAATAACAAACATGTTCAAATCTGTAAATTTAATGATAAGATATAAAAGTATTTTAACTCACCATTATTGTCTATAATTATATAAACAAAGTCCAATCCTCAAGCCCGTTTCATAAAACTTGTTAAAGAGTGACAACTGTCACAATTCTATGACAAATTTGCTCTCATCCAATCAGATGCAAGGATTTCAGGAGCTTGTCACATCTATGACAACTTATCACTGATAACAAGTTTTATGAAATGGGCCCTAGTCATATATATAATCTTTGAGGTTGATACTGATACCAGTAGCACTTTTCTACATATAAATGCTGTCAATATCAATGGAAAACCCATTCCTTTTAAAATGGAAAACTTATTCCTTAATGATTTTTTGCATAGCAGGTAACATCCATGATGACCATAGTATGAACTAGAGATTGTAATTTGTCATTACTGACAAATTAAGGTGATCCGATTTTTTTTTATCAATAATTCGAGTCCTGATCGCAATAGGCGTGACCATACAGGTTTCATCTGTGTTTAGAGACATTGGCTGTGTGATGTTTGGATTCTCATTTAGAAAAGGGAGTCATCATATCTGCTATCTTTGGTACCAAATTCTGTATACACTAGATAACAAAGATACATCAACAAATACTCGGAGACCTTTGACCCACCTTTACACTCCCAAGATGGCATCTGAGGAAAAAGTGTTTATTTTGTGAAATGATTCTTGCGACATCGTCTATACGTGTGCAAAATGTGGGAAAGATAGGACAGGTATTCGCCAAGATACAAGATGAAACATTTATGACCTATGACCCTAATTTACATACCCAAGATGTCCGATCAAGTAGTTGTTATTTTATGAAATAATGTACGTGACATGATAAACATGTGCTAAGTATGGGGGTGATAGGGGATGTTTTTCTTGATTTATTGCAAAGAAAGTTGCAGAAAGAAAGAAATATGTCAATACATCGAAGATAAGCTTTAATTTCAACCAAGTTTTTCGATGTGATTATGACATTGTATGAAAAAACGAAGGATATTTGATGATGGTGCAAAGTCTCAGCTACAACATATTAAAATCTGGGAGAAATTCACCCAAGGGTAAGTGAGCTAGTGCTCGAAAAAGACAGTCATGTCAATTTTCACATCTAGAAAAATTCCCTCCCATAGAGATAACACGTCATAACGAAGATAAAGAAAGAAGTACATATGACCTTTGACCCCACTTTGCACAGACAAGATGGCATCTGAGCAAAAAGTAGGTATTTTGTGAAATGATCCTTGTAACATGGTCTTTGCGTGTGCAAAATATGGGAAAGATAAGACATGTATTCACCAAGATACAGGATGAAACATTTATGACCTTTGACCCTAATTTACATACCCAAGATGGTGTCTGATCAAGTAGTTGTTATTTTGTGAAATAATTTACGTGACATGAACTAAACATGTGCAAAATATGGAAGTGATAGAGGCCGTTTTTCTTGAGTTATTGCAAAGAAAGTTGCAGAAAGAAAGAAATATTTCAATACATCGAAGATAAGCTTTAATTTCAGCCAAGTTTTTTGACGTGATGCTGACATCGTATGAAAAAACGAAGGGAACAGTAGCGATAGCCCAAAGTCTTAGCTACAACCTATTAAAATCTGGGAGAAATTCACCGAAGCATAAGTAAGCTAATGCTTGATAAAGATAGTCATATCAATTTTCATTTCCAGAAAAACTGCACTCCCATAGAGATAACACGTAAACTGGTCAAATTCGACAAGATGACTTTTAATCCATTTTTACGAGGTGATAACGTCATCCAGTCAAAATTTTGTAATTACATTATTGAAAGAACATTAAATAAGGTACAACATACTGAAATCTCGGTGAAAATTGGCAAAGGATTAGTTAGATACGCTCGAATGAACTTGAAATTTGATGACATCATTTTGAAAATTTACTTTTTTTACTTTATTAAGAAATTTGATATCTTATCATCATTTTTTCAGCATTGACAACCCATGAAATGACATGTACAACTCATCAGGTTTCAGAATATGTAAAGAAAATGGGGGGTCACCGTCCATCCTGACGAGTAAAATTGGATTTAAAATTGGCGGTTTTTTGGCATAGTTGCACTGTCTATCGCCATTGACGCGCGCGCGGAATTTCAACTTTGACGGGCCCGTATAACGTCATATTGAGTCGGATTGACTTGAAACTTGGTAGAAATATTCCTTGACATTTCAGACATCCGATCAAAGTGAAAAACCGGGAAATTTCTATTGCATATGAGCTGTGCGTGCGTATATATGCACGCGCGTACGCGTCCGTCCAATTTTTTCAATTTTTCAAAAAATGCTCTAAATGGTCTGAAACGTGTGCAAAAAAATTTTGAGCTCGATTGGAGCATACAAATATTTCAACGCGCGTACGCACACGTTTTAAAATATAAATGAATTTTGAGAATATGAGTAGAATGCGCTTGACTTAAAATATATGTGACGTAAATTTCATTGAAAAATTCTATTCCATTAATGAGATATGATTGAGAATGTGTTTTCATATAATGACGTCATAGTGACGTCACGGTCGACTGATCACTATGATTTTACTAGATCTGTTATCTTTGCGACATGATACATACATGGTGTAAGTTTGAACTTGATAGGCATTGCACTTTCTGAGCTAACCTCTGCACAACTTTTGGGGAGAAATAAAGAAAGAAGAAGAAAGAATCCGTACAGATACAGAAGGTAATCCGAGAGGATACTCGGATCACCTAATTATAGAGCACTATGCCATGAATTGTGTGCCATGGTGTTAAGCAAATGACTAACTGTATTTTGATTAAAAACTTTGCACTTTTGGTTCTTGCTTTACAGAGGTTTCTTCTGCCAATTTTTGATGCTGCCTTTTTTGCTGTGATTGTGAGTCTTCCGGTCAGCGTAATCCCGTACCCCTTGGTCTGGATGTATGGTCAGCTGGTCTGGATTGCAGAGCCCCTCACCCTCCTTGTCGAGGCCGTGGGCATCGTCCGAATCACCATGAAGCTAAGCAGGGCGGTGGTCAGACAGATCGAAGACAACCCTCTCCTGGTTAAGGTATGACCAGTAGTACACATAATGGATTATTCAGCTCTGTCAATACACGCCATTTGAATATTTTACCAATACGCATTGGTTTTACTGGTGTCATCCTTGTACAATAGTATGCCAATGTTTTTGTCTTCTTTTTTTCAAAGCAGGTGGATCAAGTTACATGATGTGTTGTCTTTGCATTTCTTCTTCTTGGCAGTTTTACAGCCAAATCTACGATGAGGTTTTGTTAAAGTTAATACATATTTTGTATTTTTGGTTTTAATAAAACTTAATTTTCAATTAACTTAAACTTAAGTAAACTTAAGTTAACTTAAGTTTTAGTACAGTTTGGGCAGTGCCCAAACTGTAATGTTTACAGAACATCCACACTTGTGATATAAACAATAGTAGTAGTTTAACTGGTAGTAATAAAAAAAAAGATATGTAAATAGGATCATTTACTAGGAATTCTGATGGTATGATTCCAATATATGGATCTTATTACAAAGTTATTGTGATAAGAGTCATAAATCACTTCAACTTTGATGCATGAAGAGTCTACTTCTCTGCTGAATTGCAGCCCAAACGAGGATGTATTTTTAGAGCGCCACTGTAGAAGCTACTTTTAAGTTGGTTTTCATTTTTTAACATTTCAAAATTGACTGCTTTTGGGTTCTTTTCTACCCAGGGTCTAATTCTCGGAGCAGCTGGCGTAGCATACCTTGGCTCTGCGGCTCTTGCTGTCTATGCGTACTTGAGTGGATCAACTTTTGCCAGAGGGTAAGGTTCTTCTAGATATTAGAAAAATAGTTATGTAAAATTCAGCCAGTACGGGATTATGGATAATTACAAACAATATGATGTATTTTGTGTGATGTTTGCATGTTACATTGTTCTTCTTTGTGTGAAAAGAAAAAAAAATAGCAAATGTCCCACAGTCGAAATCCCATTTCAATGTGAAATAGACTGATTTACTATTCAAATGCAATTGAATCTTATGCATGCTCATAGCAAAGATTGTTTGTGACAGCCAGAGTATCTTTGCCATAGCTTGTGCAGCATGGCAGTTTACTAGCACAGTAGTCTCTACTTTAATCAGGTAATGTCAGGCAATGCATTTCTTAGCTGAATAAGCAGCACCCGATTATGCAGAAACCACTGTACCTGCAAAATGAAATCTAAGTACACATACTAAAATGTACTTAGTCAGAAGATACATATATGTGTTGAATAGCTTGGCCCCAGATTAATTAGAGGGGGACACTTTTATTAATTTGAATACCTAAGTTTATTGGCCTATTGTTACTCTGCAGAATTGTACCATAAACAAGGCATCCCTCATTTGCATAAATACTAAATGAATGAGTGCTTTAAGAATTACATAAATTCCTCATTTCTTTCTCTCAGGTTGTTGGTGCTGGTTGTCTTGGTGGCAGTGATCCATCTTATTCTGACCATCAAAATGGACAATGGTAGGAGAAGTATGAAAGTCTTGATTTTTATATTGTGATCAACCCCATAATGGAGAAAGGTAGAATGAAAAAAGGGAGTAAGAATACTACATTTGTTACAATCATGTCTGGCGAAGTACTACGTACAGTCCTCTGAAAACTTTTTATTGATGATTTTTCTCTCTTCCAGAAGTCAATATTTCTATTATTTTTAAGAAAACCTACAAACGTCGCATTCTTTGATTAAACAACACAAGTTGGAAGTCTCAGGAATGTTAATAAATGTTGCATGTAGAATACACAGATGGAAAGGATAATGAAGTGAATGTTTTGCTATTTTGAGGGCATTTTCATTTTTATGCCTCCGCCACGAAGTGGTGCCGGAGGCATTATGTTTTCGGGTTGTCCGTCCGTCCGCACGTACGTCCGTACGTCTGTACGTACGTACTTACGTCCGTCCGCTTTCGTTTATGCGATAACTTGAGTAATATTGACTGGAATTTTACTAAACTTGGTCCAAGTATGAAGTATGATGGTTCAATGTATCTTTATGGAACTTGGTACATACGCATGAACTGACTGGCAGGGATTATCTAGGGAATTTAGGGGTCATGGGTCAATAGTCAGTGGTCAAAGGTCAAGGTCAACTCCTCAAAATGTTACTATTTCCCTCATATACTAGTATATGCAATGCTTGCATTATTAGTTTTAAAACTTAATATATACGTATGCATTACCTAATGGAGATTCTCCGGGAAATTTCCAGCCAGAAGGTCAAAGGTTAAGGGTCAAAGGCCAGGTTTCAATGCCCCCCCCCCTCCCCCGCCAAAAAAAAAAAAGAAATCTATTTTGTACTGTAATTACACTCTTTCTTCATACCTTGGAAATTACTCAATGCATAAACTTATAAAAGGGTCCGTCAGAATTCAAGTAAAAATTCTCAATTCCCCAAATATGTGTACCTGCACTCTTAGACAATTAAAGCAAACCCAGTTCAAGGAAAATGAACATTCAAGACATTTCTGACAAACCTGTCATTTCAATATTTTGCCAGTTATGTGAAACTGTCATGGATCACACATTATGAAGACATTGTACTATACACCTATTGGGAGAATCATGCATTATGGCGGAGGCATCAGTCGCCATAGCGACATTTCTAGTTTATTCAAAGTTCCTATGAGACTGACGCAACATGTTTGTAGGAAAGTTTGTCGCAAGAAATGTGGATTGTACTGGCCCATGGTCAAATATTAAAAATGTCTCTTTATTGTTCCACAAATATAGCACATTGAACAAAGAATGTTCCTTCTTTATTGGAGATGACAGCAGCTTTCAAAGTTGAGTATTGTAAACTAAAAGCCATGGAATATCAGGATTATGACCATCGTGATTTGCGAAATTTACTCAGTAAATATTACAAATGTGACATAAGCAGTATTGAATATGAATTATTTATTACAAGTAGAAGTAGTAGAAGTCCAAGTCCAATGTTGTGTGAATAGAGGTGTAAGAGACTGTAAAAGGTGCGTAGAATCTTATTTTTAAAAATGTAGTTTCATGTATCTTACCACATATTTAAAGTCCTAGAATATTTAGTCTTACTCTCTCACATACTTTGCTGTTTCAATTTTCTTCCAGGCATCATTTCAGACTGTGCCATTGTGACGCTGTGCACCATGGGGGCCCTTTGTGTGGGATTCTACGAAGCCAACTTGATTGACAACCCTCTGGCTGAACCAATAGAGTGGTACAAGTAAGTGTCTTCTTCTTACTATTTCAGAGATTTAAAGGGGAATTCTGAACCAGGTTAAAGTTAGTCTGAAAAGAAAGAATATATATATATATTTTTTAGAGCACAACAATGACAATTCAATAAAAATTGGATAGCAGTCATGGAAGTTATGAAATTGTGAAGTTTTGCTAATTTTCACAAACAGATTTTGAAAATATATGAATATCCAGGATACAAATAGTAAGTTGATCATGTCATCACCTTACAACTTTCCGTAAAGTATGTTGATAAAATTTTTGAATTTCCATTTTTTTCTCTAGAAAAGCAATTATGCCCTAGTCTCAAATGTTACTGACTAGTCATTATTTGGAAGTTATTCAGTCAGGAATTTATCATTTACACTGTTACAGCAGAAGAACTGAATTTTTGCCCCTTTTTTTGTTCATGATTAATGGAAAATTGTGAAGTGATGACATCATCAGTTTACTCATGTGCATATTTATGCCATTTTTTTTAAAGAACAGTTTTGCAAAAATTATTGAAGCTCATAAGTTTCATGACTTTATTTTTAATCTGATTTTGATAACACTTTCAATGTTGTGCTTGTACAATTTTGCTCTTTCTTTTCAGACTAATTTTTAACTAGTCCAGAATTCCCTTTGATCATGCTATTATATTATATTATGACTGAAGGCCTTGCTGTCTTCCATTTAATTTTGTCATCCATGATTACTACCTGTTGCCATAAATACTTGGAAAAGATAATGATATGAGACTTGGTGTAATTTGTATGACTATATGATGATGAAATGTGTGGAGTTCAGGTCAGAGGGTTTTAGAAGTTACAGGGTTGTAGTAGAAAAATTAAAATTTCTATCATTGATTTATTCAATGCAATTATATCAAATCAAAATATATTATGTGCTGTATGATAGCATGGATTATCTATTTCATGTAGTTTTGTTTTGTTTTTTCAAACAACATTTTTCTTTCTCTAGTGCTGCAACAGACCAGAAGTCATTAACGCAAATGGTTCTCTCGCTAGGGACCTCAAGTCTCAGTAAGTCAAGAATTTTCTTCACCAATCGGTATAGATAAGAGTCCAGAAGCTAACTATATCTAAGTAGGGGTAGGATAATTTTTACATACTTTGCACCATAGCTGCTCTCATGTGAGACTGTCATGTTATCATATCTATGTGAACATACTATTGTACTTTCATCATGTCAAGTTGGGGGATAATTTCCTTCATGTTGATGAAACAGCATGGCAAGTTGAATGCTTTTTAAAGTGTATGGACACACAAAAGGCTAACAGTTACAGAATTGCCAACAATAATGGCAAGGCTCATCAAATCACTTCAATGAAGAAAAGAAAAAGACTAAGATGAATAGGGTAGCATCTTTTTTTTTTCCTGTGATGTACTTGCAGATTTTTTTTTTCAGTGAATTCTACATGAAAGAGTGAGGAATTGACAAAGAATCATAACTGATATGAAAATTTAAGCCCTTTCCTGTAGATTATGCAATCACCAAACATGAAGCATACATAATGAAAAGAGTACATATTGCATATTATGTATTTATCATCTAAGCCTGTATCGTAATCTTGAACAGTACAAAAATTGTGTATTTATGGCCAGTGGTCATCCTGTAATGGGCATTCTGTTGTCCTCTGCAGTGTGGCAGTATGGTATCATACTTAAAGTTATCAATTTCAGCTGAAATTTTATTCTCAGGTCTACTTTAGGTTCAGTTTCAGATATCTCATATTTTCATATCTTTATCAAAAACATACATATAAATTTCTTATCTAGTATTGGCATCTTGACACTGCCTTTGGTGAAGCATGTACACAGAGACTCCAACCCCAAGCACCTTCTGATCGGGAGATTCTCCCGCCTGAAGCCCCTAGCAAACGGGAGACTCCGAGTTGATGTGTGCGAAGTGCGAAGTTCCTAGGATTCTAGATGCTCTCTGGTGCTATCTAAGGCTTATTTTTTCAACATACAGTAGCAATAAGTAAGAAATCCCTTCCAACAGGAGACACAGAGCCAGGGTGGGAGAAATTAAATCTCAAACGGGAGAACGGGAGATTTTGTAAAAATGGGTTTTCGGCGGGAGATCTCCCGTCGAAAACGGGAGAGTTGGAGTCTCTGTGTACATCAAATACAAGTTTTATTTTCATGATACTTCCTAATTGTTGAAAAAGAACTGCATAATAGCATTGCTAAAGCTAATCTGTCCTCTCATTTGTCTGTTCCCGCAGGTCATGTTACCAAGGCAACTCGTTTCCTAGCAAAGCTGATAAGCCCCGCCCTCATCACCATGATCGTGATCAGAGCGGTCAGTATGCAGCAGTGTGTTTACTGGATGTACTCCATACTGAAAGAGGTAAGTGTAAAGCTGATCTGTATACTGTAAAAGTGGATATTTTCGCGCGACTAATTTTTCGCGCTTGGCCCGGTAAGAAGAGTTTCGCGTGTTTTTAATTTCGCGGAATCAAGACATCATCTACTGGAACATATGGCAAACAAAAATATTCACGTGCTTTTATTTTCACGTGAGTTTCTGGTTGTGCGAAATGCGCGAAAATTTCAACACCGCGAAAATTTCCACTTTTACAGTACTAGTACTCTGTGGATGTAGAAATAACCTCTCTCCTTATCTATCCCTCTGTTCCCTCACTCTCTGTATAGATATATTATATGTGTTAATGTAGCGGGTAGGAATGTATGTATATATTTATGCATGTATGTCTGCATGTATGTATGTGTGTATGTATGTATGTATGTATGTGTACACGTGTGTGAATGTATGTTTGTATACATTGTATGTATTCACATTTCCTCTTCAATTTGGTGATAGAGGATTAATCATGGTTGAGGTGTTGCAGGAAAATTTGTAAGGAAAATATTGGATGATGGTGATGATGATGCACTTTTGCTGTCGAATGGTACAGTGTATTGGTTGCGATGAATGAATGAATGAATGAATGAATGAATGAATGAATGAATGAATGCATGAATAAATGAGTGAATAAATAAATGAATTAATCAATTAAGTGAATGCATTTAATGATGATATCGATGATGAATGTAGATATGATGGAGGTGAGGATAATTATCATAGGTAAGAAGCATTGTAAGATGACAAGAGGAAGGGGGAGGGGGCTTTGTCCCCTGCTGATGCAATCAAAATGCACTTGTTTAGTCAAATATTGTTATTGGGGATGAAAAGGGTCTGATCATGGAGCCTAAATTGATGATTGAACTATTGGGTTTTTCTAGCTCGGTTGTTTGAGATAATGTTTGTTGAAGTTGATGTCAAGAAGGTCACGGACTCCGCGTGATCTGTGATGAATACGGCAAACCCTTGATATTTACCCTTCCACTTCAGCCTGGGCACGCTGAATTTTAACCGCAGGAAAGTGAATGAGGGAGAACACTAAGCTATATATTCTCTACTAAGGAGATTTCATCGGGTCAACCAGAGTTTAGGTGTTGGGGATTTATCATCAAACTTTAATATGAGAGAGAATAGACGGAAATGTGATTAATGTTCTCGCAGCGGATCCGGACGAGACTTCAGTCATGTCAAATATCACCCTTTTAGATGTCTATTTAAAGAGTGTGAATTATGTAGAATCTGCCTGAAATGTTTTGCACGGTGGCCGTAGGATACGTCGAGAAGATGACACATCACATTTTCTTCGTACTATTTTACCCAATATGTAATATGTTCTTTCTCAAATGTTTGGATGGAAGGATACATCCTGTTTCATTACGTGTTTCGTACAGATCTTATTAGATGAATTCATGATACATGAAATGTCTTGCTCAGAGGCATTAACATACTCAACAAGCCAAGTTAGTTTTTTTCATATATTGAGCTTGTATTACTAGTGATAGAAATCACTCTTTGATCTTCAAAATGAATTGGCAATTTACATTTCAAATGAGAAATACCTCTGGAAGTTTCATATGAGGCTGAATTCAACATTTCCTGAAATGTATTCATCAATTGATTGTAAATCAGATGAATGGTACATGAAGTAAAAGGGAAAGTAATTTGGTTTGATACATCTTATTTTGGTATCAAATGGCACCTTCCGTTAGAAAGCATTCGAAAGTTTTAGCATTTGCAAATAATTCGATCACTTTTTACACTTTTTGGTTGTGTAGGCATTTGGATGCAGTTATCAAATTAGAATAGTTCTCAGATAGTGATGTGAACTATCATTTTTGTGATAGATATTAATTGCGTCTATATGTGTGTTTAATCAATAAAGAGTTTTCTTACCTAAGTATCATTATATTGAATGATTGGCAAGACAATTCCACATAAACTGATGCAAAGAGAACTAAGAGTTCAATCCTGTGAATGGATGTAGATTGCTGCCCTCATGTGACCAACTGATGTCATTCATTTTCTACGACATGCATTCTGATGTTCAGTCTTTCTTTCTGTGAGGAAGCAAATGTTTCAGGGTGATTGTTACTTCAGTACTGTAAAAGTGGAAATTTTCGCGGTGTTGAAATTCTCGCGCATTTCGCGCAACCAGAAACTAGCGCGAAAATAAAAGCACGCGAATATTTTTGCATGCCTTATGTTCCAGTGGTTGATGTCTTGATTCCGCGGAATTAAAATCACGCGAAAATCTTCTCACCCGGCCAAGCGGGAAAAATTAGTCGCGCGAAAATATCCACTTTTACAGTAGCCTCATCCCACATCCCCTAGATCCCTTACATCCAAAAAGTCTTTACATTCCATCATTTCAGTTGTACTCTGTATTGAAAATGTTCTCACTTTTATCTCTTTTCAAGTTAACCACTATGTTCTCTCATTTTTCCAAGAACGTGTCTTTCTATATTTATATAATATTCTGATAAAAAAAAGCAGAAAAAAACTCTCTAGTTTTCTTCAATCTTTTTTGTCCTTCGTTAACTTTTGCTCTCTTTAGCGTGTGTATATTCTCCAACTTCTGCCAGCAATATCCATGACTGAATAACCTTTCTAGTTTTCTCTCTTCCATTTTTGTTCCCTCCCTGTCGACACTTGGGTACCTCTCTTTGTCTTAGTCTTCTGATTTTGTTTTGTTTTTTTCTATCTCTTTCTATTTTGTTGAAACGTGGGATCCTTTCTCATGTTCTTGCCTTCCACACATGTGTTTTGACAAAGATCAAAGGTAAAAATTTAAAGAGAATCCCCCACATTTCAAGTACAGTAGGACAAGAGATATAAAATGCAAAGTGTCGGATCTGCCTAATGTTGACTAAATCTTTCATTTTTGGTGACGTTGATGAATTAGGGGATTAGATCTTCACCAAATTCTCTAGATGTGGCAAAGCATTTTTGTTCAATAGTCTGTAATGCTTCTGCCTTCTTGCCAATACCTGTGCATGTAGAATATTTCCACCTTTCTCAATTTTTTTGTTGGATACTGTACGAGCTGAAATTTTCGCGTACAGATACGAAAAAACTATAGTTGTCTAAACTAAAATTACCTTACACGTGTAAGTACCAGTACTTTCTCAATTTGAAAGTAGAACAAGTATCAAAAAGAAATAGTTTACAAGGACTTTCGAAATTCATGCCGGACATCGACAGGCGAACACCAAGAATGCAGCTGCAAGAGTAGACTGAACGCACTTTAAACAGCTATAGCTAGCTGTACTGTGCAACGTGTGTGCACAGTCGACAAGTGGAAGGCGAGCTAGGCACAGTGCAGGACCGGATACATTACTAGTAGTGTACTGTACGGCACTATAATTTTGGCGCGATCCTGCAGCACATGGCATGGCTTGATTTTCATTTCCCTGCGTTGTTTTCACGCATTTTTGTTTTCGGGCGTTGTTATTTTCACGTGTTGGTATTTTCGCGGTTCAAAGGCGATTCGCGAAATTCGCGAAAATAAAACCAAAAAAAATTTCAACTAGTACAGTATTTTTTTTTTTTTAATGTGCCTAGCAGACAAAATTTTGCGTAGAAACACCGCATAGATGTGGTAGTTATGATGTGGCACCTCATTACTATCATAAAAAGGCATCCATCTTGATGCGTGCTCCCCTGTCCACCTACAGAAGACTAAAGTACACGTCTGATTAATTTGGAGTGCTTTGTTAACCCATGATCGTACGGTGGTTTATTGGCCCATCCATAGTGAATGCCATTGAGCCTGTCAGCGTCGGTTTCTGTTCCCCGATCTCGCTTTCTGTCCGGCGCCCTTTCCCGCCGTCACGCGAATTCCATATTTGTCGCCATTAATTGCAGCCGGCCACTCATAACGATATGAGCGGCTATCTCATTAATCCACAATGACGGCGGCATGACAGGTTTAGTGATGGTGGTTAGGTTTTTTTTTTTTCTTCAAGCTTCCCTAATTTACAATTTCAAAGGCAGAGTATGTGTCTTCAGAAAAGGTGAGACACATATCACCCAAGGGCTAACATTTTGAAGTAACAATAATCACCCAGTGAGGGATCTTAACCCGTTGAGGACAAGTCCCGAGTATACTCGGCAGACTATTGGAAATGTGTGTTGCAGCAAAACAGTCTGTCCGGAATGGGTTAAACACATTCATACACAGACACAGACACACACACTCCTTAATTTATACACTCCTTAATTTATACACTGCTGTAGAACAACTCCTAATTCTCCACTTAATCCTCAGCAGTAAAAACAAGATAAATGAATATAAATAAAGTAATAAATCAAACCATTTCAAATAAATAAGACAGTACGCTTAAAGACTTAGGTAGTTTCCTACCTAAGTCTTTAAGCGGTAAAGATCCAAAGTCAGGAACCTACAAAAAAACGTATGTGTTACAAATTCACAAACATGTATGTAATCAACAGGCACACACACACACTTTTTTTTTTATTAGGGCCCATAACTGTGGAGCTATCTGCTGCTTGGGTGTAATGCTACCTAAGCATCAGCCCCCAATCCTTGATATTTTAGAAGAGGTTGTAGACCCGTTGAGTGTGAACCCTGCCTCATTCATTTGGATCGCAAACCTGCGTAATCCCCTTTAAGTATTGACACAGTTTTAAGATATTGAATGTGGCTTAATGTTTTATGGCATACTGCCTGGAGTAAGGAACTTAAAGGGAAATTCCGTCCTGATATTACGTTGCTTTGTGAGAAAACAAAACAGACCAGATACAGAGAAGTAGAGCGGTGAAAATTTTGGGAAGAAAATCAGACACATGAAAATTTATGAACTGTAAAAGTTTAGAGATTAGGACATATTAGCAACCCTGTGTGATCTAGGTGTTGAGCAGTTTTCCATTTGGTTTATATGCAATAATTCACTGATTTTCATATTTCTCACACGAAAAATTTTCTTCAGACCTGTTCTTGATTGGTATATGATAAATAAGAGTAATAGGTGTTTCCATGTGGGTAAGTTCTGTCTGTACCAAAATATTTGAGAAAAATTTAATTTTTTCTATTTTGCTGCTATGTTTAGACAGTTGAATGGCACATACACGGGTTTTTATACATATTGTACACACGTACATCTACACACTTACAGACCAAAAAACAGAGAATTAGACTAAAAATTTGAGTTACTTTTCATTCTTATACATACTTGTGAAATCTTTAGGCGAATCAATCATGCTTTTCGATTCTTGATGGTTAGGAGTGTAACGTTCAAAAAGAAAGGAAATGTTGAAGATTTGAAGTTATCTACTATGTCACAGGGTTTGAACACACATACGCACGGACACACAAACACATACACACAAAAGGAAGCTTTGCAGCTCATGAGCGCATGTGGTATAGCTGGTTATCAAAATTAGAAGGTAAAAATGATGTACCGTAGCTTTGAGATGGCTAATGCAAATGATAAACTACCACCGAGACTGGAGCATTTATGTTTAATGGAAGCAACCTGCTTGGTGTTGACGGGTGCTCCATCAACATTGATACATGGAGGAGTTTGCAGGTTTGGTGTTCCCGATGTTATCCACACTCTGAACCTTTTTATTTTGCATGTGTGTGAGTGTGTGTGTGTGTGTGTGCAAGTTTTGAATAGTCATTTTGTGTCAGAAGATATGTAGGGACATAATGTCCCTCTACTTGTCATATATGTAGAAATTCTGAGAGAAAGTTATGCCCTACAACAAAAAAAAATTGATCCATCTTGTACAAATTTTTAAAAAAAGAAAGATTTATACGTGTAATCTGTGGCCACATAATCCTGATAAAGTGACCAAATGCAGCTTTTGTTTTTTTATTTGGGTATTTTTCGATATGATTCAGACTCTGTATTGCCAGTGACATATGGATGTATTGATTTTATATCTGGAAACCAGAATTCCAGCCATCAGAGGCTATTATTCTCTTTAAATTTCTGTGAAGTATTTATACCAGCATACATGATTTGGGGCATTTGAAAACAGCAGGACAATTTTCAATAATCTTGTGCTATACTTCATTTTAAAAAATAATGAATTTAAAACACCCAATCTTTTAAAATTAGACAGGAAGTAGTTAAGACATCAAATGCTTGATTTTCACCCCCCCCCCCCCAAAAAAAAAAAAAAAAAAAAAAAATGAAGTCGGAGATTTTGCAACCCAATCACCTATTTAACATTATGGTTCTTCTGGTTTTAATTTCTTCCATTTTATCAGTGTAACAAAGTGAAAGGTATTAGATAAGTCCTTGAGAATCTACATCATAGAGATATGACTATGAAAAAGGTTTCCAAGATTGTACAGACTGCCACAAAAGAAGATTTACTGGTACTCTAGCTATCATCACCCGCTTGCAACCATAATTTGTTTGCCCTTTTCAAAACTGTCATTATAACCAGTGCCATGATACCACTGCCTCAATTCAGAGTAGTTTTCTTCATCGTGTTCGATCCTCTCCCTTTAAGCTCAGTGCGATCAGGACTCTCGCCGAGACCACACTTTTGCTGTGGTCATTGACAAGTTGTAAATTCAGAAAGCCATGATGTGTATGAAGTATGAGCTTAATTTCGTGATGGCAAATTGTTTAAGGGGGAGATGGGGTGTTACAGGTGATGAGAAAAATACAAAATAGGCTAGATTTTGACATCATATATGTATGCCATAAGCAACCTAAGATGTTTTGTTAGTTGATGATGGTGGAGGGGAGGGGGTGGGGGAGGGGGAGGAGGAGAAATTAGTGAGTGATGCAGTGGTTAGCTGTAGAAGGACATTGAGTGAGGACACCTGTAACAAACTATATAGCCACCTTTTGCCATTCAGAGCATTGCAGATACACACACACATACGCCTAAAAACATATTAGTGGCAAAATGAGCAAAGAAAAACATATTATTTACAAAACAATTAAGTATACATAAAATATAACCAATGCATGCATTGTTTTTGATCGCCATGACAACATCAATTGCCAGCGACCCACGCGCCCGCACCTCCCTCAGACACATATATCTGTTCAAGTGACAGCGGCAAAACCAACATAATGTCCTAATTGTCGACACATTCATCAGTCTGAGTCGGGAACTCAGCCCAACCTGTATTAGAAAGAGAAGTGCACTTCAAGTTGAAGCGCCTCTCCTAGATTAAAATGAAACTGATCGCTGGAAAGACGCATCTTCCCGTAAGAGAAACAGATGAGCCGACGGCTACCGAGTCTGTTCTCCATCTCTCTTTCTTCCTCACTTGTGTTCTTTCAGGTGTTATCAGGCTTAGGACAGTGTGAAACAGTGGAGTAGCTGCCTTATGTTGTCTTGTCAAGCTACGGAAAATGTACCAGAAATCCTGGAAAATCAGCAAGATTAATTTGTAGACATTGAACTTCTTGCGATTGCCAGCAAGCATCAAGTTATTTTGTTCTGAGATAATGAAAGAAAAGTATCTTTATCTACTTGAGCAGTATTGGAAAATGATAAGGGAGTGCGAATATCGGTAAATATTTAGACAGAATCCTCAAAATGGCAACACAGATCGGAGATTACATGTCAGCTCCATTTCAACAGGAGATTACATGAGATACTTTAGGCTGGTGATATTGCCAAGCTGGTTGGTGAGAAGAAGTGTACTTTGAATAAGAGTACGCATTTCAACCCCATCACATAAAATCATACATTTAGGGATATCTGATTGTTGCTAATGTGCGTTTTTGAGAAATTATCTCAATAAATACATTGTAGCAATATCTTAATGTTCCTGCACAATCACTCAAAAAATATATATATTTATGTTGTATACCAGTGATGTTTAGAGAAGAAAATTACCAAAAGAATGAAGAGAAAGATGAAAGTTTTGACAAACAAATATCTTTCCAAATATTTTACATAGCTCAAAGAAAAAAAAAGAGAAACAGAACAAATAAATTAAAAATCAAACAAAGTCACACTTCTTACCTTGGGCACAAGATAGATAACCAAACATATTCAGTGAAGTCCCTGAAATTTGAATGAAACTGTCTTAGAAGTGTGCTTCCAAGGTCTTGGATGTAATCATCCAGGATTGGCAGCATTTCAAAATGTTTTCAATCATTAAAGAAACATCAAGGTGTTACAGGCAAATTCACTACCACCACCACAAAAAGAAAGCATAGAAAATGGAGAAATATTTATGGCTAAGATCTGCAAGGTGGTAGAGTTGAAGAGTGCCAGCTAGAGGTCATGTCAGGCACAGGCCACTCTGAAATTATATTCAGTGAGTGGGTATAAAGCCGGGATCGGTGGATTGGTAGATGTTCCATGACATGCAGGATAAATGAAGAAAAATGACCCATTTGCCTCCAATAAAATATTTGAAATCTCAGTCATGAGATGCCCATTGAAGAGCATGGAATGCACTTGCCTTTTTCTCTTGTTGATGAATGTGCATTTGTAAGCAATCATTGTACTATGTTGGCATGCTGTAAGAGTATGTGTTGTAATGTATATTTCATGGTATTGTAACGTATGGCATCGCATTTTTGTTGTATTTTATCTTAACCCATTGAGGATGGGCTGATTTTGCTACAACACGCATTTCCCATAGATACTTGCCCAAGTATTCTCGGGACTCGTCCTCCATGGGTTAACACAGGGAGCTTGATTAAGAGGCAGATAAGAGAAATGCCATATCATTTATTTAAAACATTTTTTATACTTCAGTTTTTTTTTCTCTGTCTTTTTTCACACTGATGTACATGCACATGATTTAAACACTGTAAGACAACCACTGCACTTAATGTTTTGTAGGACTGTGTATTTTTTGTATTGTATCATTGTAAAAAAAAAAAATTAATCTATTATTTTTCCTGCCATTTTCTTTGTAAAGCATTGTGGAACAAATTTGTAATAGAGCTCCATGTAAAAGAACACTGTAAAAGTGGAAATGTTAATAGTGTTGAAATTTTGGGGTGCAACCAGAATCTAGCACAAAATAAAAGCATGTGAATGTTTTTGCTTGGTTTTTGCTTTTTCCATGGAATAAAAAACATGCAAAACTCATCTTACCTGGCCGAGCATGAAAAATTACTCACGCGAAAATATCCACTTTTACAGAACACAAAATTTGTATCATCAATAGTAGTCACTAGTAGTATGTCTGTTATTATCTTTATTGCCATGATTATGATCATTGTTGCCATTATTTTTATTATTGTCATTATCACCGTTACTTCAGTATGATTATCATATTTTCAACATTATTATTAATTTATAACTATATTGTTATCACCATTAATAATTGTATCTTATTGTATTGTCTGTCTGTGGAGAGCTGTGTGGAGTGGAGAAATACTGTGAGTACTGTTTCATAAATTTGTGGGTCAGAGTTCACCCAGCCTTGCCTCATGCCTTCTGAATAATATTTGCCCTCTGCAAACACGCCTCAGTTGACTGACAATTTTGTCCACACGACGTGTACGGCGAGTGGGAATTGAATTCCACCTTTCCAAATAGTTCTGTACAGAGGAGTTTGGGGGGTTTATTTTTATAATTTAAAGGGGCAAATGTGAGGTCTGAAGCCATTTTGCATTTTTTTCGTTGGCTGTGCCCAGCTGTCTACAAGATAATTTCAATCAAACTCTTTGATTATGTAAATGATAATCCTCTTCTCTTTTATTATTATCCTTTTTCCTGTAGGGGCGATTGCCTTGTAGCACATGTAGAATTTTGTGTTGCATCTTGTATTTTCAGTGACACTGTTTAAAATTCACTTTACGGGTTGATCATATTACAGTAAGATTTCTTACATGGATGATGACACAAAATTGCGAAAAATTTTTCAACTGAACAGGATCTGTTTGGGATTTTTTTTTTTTGGTGGGGTTAACTGTAAGGTTCCCATTTGCTGCAGTTCCTATTTGCGTAGTATCTAGAAAGAGCAGACACTTGTGTTTTGATACTGACTTTTTACATTCTTTTTAGCAATGTTGTTGCATGGATACGATGAGGAAATGGATAGTGTGAAATCAAAAGAAAGGGACTTGTCAGGGAAAGACAACAGAAAAATAGAGGCACAAATACAGCTGTGAGTGCTGTGAGATGAGACAATAGCCTTCATCACCTTGCAACGTTCAGAATTTGTGTTTGCCACAAAGCTACACGGTCCTTCCATACGGTTAGGACAGTGATAATGCAAGAAAAACACTATACCTTTTGTGAGATGCACATTGACATAACATAAGCACACAAACACACACACACACACACACACACACACACACACACACCCTCACACATACACACTCCCCATTATTTTTGTTTTACTGTATAAGCAGAGACTCCAACCCCAAGCACCTTCTGATCTGGAGATTCTCCCGCCTGAAACCCCTAGCAAACGGGAGACTCCAAGTTGATGTGTGCCAAGTGTGAAGTTCCTAGGGTATAGATGCTCTCTGGTGCTATCTAAGGCTTATTTTTGCAACATACAATAGCAATAAGTAAGAAATCCTTTACACCGGGAGACATTGAGCCAGGGCGGAGAAATTAAATCTCAAACGGGAGAACGGGAGATTTTGCAAAAATGGGTTTTCGGCGGGAGATCTCCCGTCGAAAACGGGAGAATTGGAGTCTCTGTATAAGCTATTTTCGCGTACAGATATTTTCGCGAATGAGGAGGTCACAGACATATTTCGCGAGATGTTGTTTTCACAATTTGACACCAAGGCTATCATAAGTGCAACATTTTGCATTATGTTAAATTTGCGGTCCAACAGTGATTTGTGAAATTCACGAAAATTAAACCGTCGTGAACATAACAGCTTATACAGTACCTCAATCAAAAATTAAACCCTCACTGAAATAACAGCTTATATTATACAGTATCTCAGTTTCATCCAGTGCTATGATACCTAGCTTCCACTTAAATGTTTAGATATGCAAAATGAATACAAAACATGATATCTCATGTCAAGGAGTATGGTACCGTACACTTGAACATTCCACTTGATTGTTCAGATGCACGAAATGTAGAAATATTCAGATATGATATGCAAAAATGAAATAAACAGAACATGATATCGTCTGTCAAGGCCTATACTAAACATATGTGAATGAAGTATGTTATAAAAAACACAACTTTCCTCCCCTCCTATAGTATGCATATAATTCTCAAACAATTTGCTTAGAAAAACACATACCCTCGCACACACACATACACACACACACACACATGTACAGTGTACATACACTCCTCTTTTGTTTGTCTGTTACAAAGTTGAGGCTACTTAATAGAATTCTGAGTAGCCAACTGATTGTGATCCCGGGTTCCTCAAAAACCATATACACTCATCGAAGGAAGAAAAATACCTACAGGGATATTAGTATGTGGGGTAAGGTCTCCTCACCTTAATATTTAAGAGCAAACATTAGTTCAATGGTCTGTTTATCAAAAGTAGCATCCACCCATACCAATCTGAAACCTGCGCTTTAACAAACATTACTTGTTGCCACGTATCGGACCATTGCAAATTGAGAGTGAAACTGGATTTACCCCGCTAATTTCGGCTAGCACAAAAGCATGGCTTCTTGCAGAGAGCCATGCATTGTCATCTGTGTTATTAGGCTAGTACTAGCTGACTATTTGTCTCCATAGAATATACCAGAATAAATGACCTGTAGCAAGCTCTTTTACTTTTGTCAGCATTTCCTGGCTGCCAACGGTATACCGGGTATAAATATGATGACCGTTAGTACTTAGCCTCAATACTGGTCATTTAGAGATTAAATATGCCATTGGAAATGTAGTCAAATTTTCCTCTTTTTTTGCCTCTGCCCGAAGGGTGCTGGAGGCATTATTTTAAACATCAAACAATTACATTTTCTGCTATTCTTTATCATGGTTCTCTCTGGCTTAATTTTCATATCAAGTGATGATTGATGATTGAATTTATTCAATGCCATTATGTTTTATTTTTTTATTTGTCAAGATACCTCACTAGTAGTATAGCTATATTACATTTTTTTAAAGCAATGTATTTATTCTTATCAAGAATTATCATTTTCCCAGTTTTAACTATGCAGAAAAGGTACATTGATCAACAGAAACTGACTTTGCAAAGGGGAAGTGTAGACATTGGAAAAACCTAACCCCTTAAAAGTTTAAATTTAGTGGTTACACAGTGCACTTGGGTGTGCATTTCTCTCTTTATGATGACAAGTTTGCTTCGAAGCACATCGTTTCATTACCCCAAGCCAGTCCCAAGCCACTTCTCAGTAGAGAAGGGCACAAAGGGTGATGGGTGGCTAGGGTGTGGTCGTTGAGACATTGCTCACTCACCCTACCGGTCTCATCCTAAGGACAGGATGAAAAAAAGAAACAACAACAACAGCATAAATTTGCATGGTACCGATCATCCCCGGGTTCGTTGTCTGGGTACGAGAAATCTCAAGGAGCGACATGCCAGGCGTGAAGCGAAAAAAAGCAACGAAACAATACCGAACTAAACAAGAATTGGGGAAAAGAAAACAAAATCCATGATGAGTGCAAAGTCCTCCTCAGTGCCTTTGTGATGGAAAGCCAGTACATTGTTGCCTACCGATGCCCCCCCCCAAAAAAAAAACAAAAAACAAACACAAAAAGTTAGATACACACCCTCCTCATCCCCACCCAACCCTGAAAAAAAGAGAAAGATCAACAAGGTACTCATGACTAACTTGTGAATATTGTTGTAAAGGATACGTGGTAGTAAGGGAAGGACAGACAGCCAGTAAATTGGTTGTGAAATGACGGAGGAATTGGTGTTGTGGAGGCAAGTTTTGCGTCGCCCTTTTTTTTCAGAATCGTAGTAAAGAGACCGTGACGGCCGCAGTCCCAACAAAGACAAACATATTTAACAATCTTATTGTGTCATTTCCTCATCCAATGGGACCATTTCTGTTTAATTTCCTCCTTGTGTTTACAGACCAACCTTGACAAATGTATTTAACTATCTTTCTTTATATCTCATTGCCTGATTAAGTGGTGCTGTTGTTGTTTCAGTTCAAAGCTGCTACTGTACAGAATTCTCTTTTTTTCAGAAGACATATAATCCTACAGAGTGCATGCACATATTTATTTATCAGAATACATGTACAAAGATAGCCAGTGCAAAAGTCATGTTCTAGAAATTGTGTCTTCTTTTAAGCTGTTGAAGATGAGTCCTGAGTATACTCAGGCAAGTGTCTATGGGAAATGCATGTTGTAGCAAAATCAGCCCATCCTCAAATGGGTTAAGATGGTATCTATGCTTTCTTTTACCAGCGTACCAAAGATGTTATTATGAGAATGTTTCATCTTGCGTGCCTATAAACTCATCTACCACCTCTCATTAATCCATTAGTATTTCTATGGAGTTCTTTTTCATTTCTGTGTTTGTTCAAATATGTATACCTAGGTATCATTGAACCCATGCTAAGCACATACTGTGTGAGCCCTCTTTCTATTACACATTAGGGTATTTTTTCACAGTGTCTGCATTCATTAACCTCATCCGCTCCCTGTGAGAACATGCTCCATAAAACAGAGAGGTAGTTAACTAATGGACTTTAGAAACTGCAGTATTGTGAATTCACTTCTACTGCCTAGCATTACTGCAAGTTAACAGAATTACCTTTGCCAGTTGCTACTGAATAAGAATGGTCCAAAACTGTTGTACTTCAAGGTTTATTTTTGTCACTCTTTTTTATTCTTCTGGAGTAGGTGGGGGAGGTAATGGCATTTTGAAAGTAGTGAGTATATAGAGTAAAAGGCAATTGCTTGTATTTATGTACTTTGTTCTCATTCTAAAGTGCCGGTTAGGAAACCATGCAGTTGTTGAAAGTTGGCACGCAGTATGATGTTACCAGCTTGGATGGAGGGTGCATTGCAGTGGACATATGGTTAGAGCAGAGGCGTAAGACGTGAAAGGTCCTGGATGCAAGACTCAACTACATCACTTGCAAGTGTCCAGAACTTTAAAGGAAATCTACCAGGAAAAGAAAGTCACATTGCTTGAATGTTTTAACTGAATACCTCCAAAATATGATGCTTCCCTGGAGAATTAATGCATTTCACGCTAATTTCAAATGACCACTTGGTTCTTGTTGCTTCGTTAGTAGGGTTTTTTTTAGCAGGTAGTCAGAAATTACTGTAGCTTTGTCATTTTGCACGCTTTTAATGTTGTCACATTTACAATGTATGCTGTGAATCATTCAGATTACTATTTAGTGTCTGTCACTCTACTCTGGTTTTTTTTATAAGTTTTTCAAAGTTCGTTTTCACACTCAGATGATTATCAAATCGCAACATCTTAATAAAAGTTATCGTATAAAGCCCCCTCCCTATTCCCCTAGTGCATAAACACACACACACACACACACACACACACACACACACACACACACACACACCCAGCATATATACCTGATAGTCTCTGTGGAATACTATGTATGTAGTTTGTCATGTTATTTCTCAAACGTGTTTGCAGAGTTTTCAATTTCAAATTTCGTGACCTTAAGATTGTATCATGCAAACCTGCTTTGATTGCTTTTCTTCTTGCCCTCCCTGCCCACCCCCCCCCCCCCCCCCCCACCACCACATCACCCCTCCTTTGGCTGTGTTTTATTGTTGACAAAAGGAGTCTTAAGCCAGTTTGCTCACAAAAAGCACCCCATGACTCAGGCTATTGGGAATTTATGGGCTGTTTACCTGCTGTCTGGTAAATACTGACATTAAATTTGCATCCTTGTTGGTCAACATGCCCCTCCTTTCATCATTGGTCAAGCGTCCGTGCATCATGTCCGTGATGACCAATCACCACTAGCCTTGGTTACGGCAAAGAATGACAGTTCCTTCATAAATGCCGTGCTGGAGTGTCAATTTTGCAGACGAGCCAGAAATGAATTAGTTTGACCTTTGCCCCTTCGCGCATCACTGGCGACCCTCCGCCTGTCCTTTTCAAGGAAGCATTAAGAGTTTGTAACTTGACAGTACCACAGACAAATCGTGAGAGATATACTGTACATATATGCCATATATTTAGCAGCAGTATATTTGTTTGTTCGTTTGTTGTTGTTGTTGTTGTTGTTTTGTTTTTGTTTTTTGGGGGGGGAGGGTGGTCAAATTTCAGAAGATAACCAATGATTGCAAGTCAACATTAAGTCAAACTACTACCTCCTGTATCAAAAGATCAAAAGCGACATATAAAGTACTTTTTTCACTGTGCAAAATCATGAACTTGCATTTTTATAAAAGGAAATACAAATTTCAGCTCTGGGGTTTGAGACTGTGAATTTAACCACAGGCAAAATCATCTTATGAGTAATGATTTACAAATATCATACGTGCAAAATATATATATTGTGTTTATAGTAGTCGCCTAGATGTCACTCCATCAACCCAGCCAGTTTCAGCTCTCGGCAGAAGGGTATCATTCATCTTGTATATATATATATATATTTCACAGGAAAACTATGATATAAAACCGATATATCGAGGATCGCCATGGAAACTACAACCTTCCTCCCTAAAAGACGACATGAGTAGAATCAACTTCATGTATATTTCCAAAGTATGAATGCCACGTTTCATATTTGCCCCGGTGTTTTTTTTTTTTTGGCGAGTCTAAAAAGGTACAAGCCAATATTTGCCAGACGTTAAGATAGTGGCTTTAAAGCATGGATACAGTGCAACAGCAAACATTCAGGATGTTGATCTAGGCACAGCATTTGTTTCAGCGCAAACTCTCATATTCCATCAACTCCCCCTATCTGAGAAGCAGGAAGACTGCTGAAGAAATTGATGAAAATCAAGGCAAACCCGATGACTTCTGTTTAATATTTTTTTGATGGATACAGAAAGAGGAAGAAGTTAAAGGCAAACTAGTCATTAGTTTTGAAAGAGACACCTTACAAATTCTTTCCAACTTAAGACTTGTTGTGGTAGGGTCCATGCTTTGAGGTTCCATTTGAGACTTGTTCTGTGCCTCATGAAAGACTGTGAAACCATGGACCCTAGGTCCATAGTGAAACTGAGCAGCATTAAGCCCGCCGCACACTACACGATTTTGTCCCGATTCACCGGTCTTAAGACCTTAAGACTAGAAGTGTGACGTCACAGTCTTGCCATTTTCTAGTCGTACGACTGGGTCTTAGCGCCAGTCGTAGAGATTTGACATGTTGAATCTCTACGACCAGTCGTGAGCTTTCAGCCATTCACAATGCAGCAAAATGCAAACGCACGCAGTGCGCACTGCGCGCGCTTTACAGTCGGGTCGTATAGTGTGCGGTGTCCGGTCGTACGACTGGTCTTAAGACCCAGCTTGGCTTAAGACTTTAAGACCAGTCGGATCGTGTAGTGTGCGGTGGCCTTTAGTCATTCATCATATTCACACCTGCTATAGAATGTGTTAGCGGTTCAAACATGACTGTGGAGACTCTCCTCAGACCGAGATACTGAAATTTGTGTAATGTTGCTAGATTTTTTGTTTTAAATTCTATTGTTTCTGATGAGTATTGTCTGCATTACTCACACTGTAGTCAGAGATGGTATACAAATGATATGACATAGAGTCTGGAAGGAAGACTATAAGTAATGGATTGTGGGGGAGGGGATGTCATTTTTACCAATCAGGTGATGAAGATTCACACACAGTCTTACCTAGCACTCAATGTGGTAAGGAAGATGTACTTGCCTTTAAGGTACTGACTGTCATAGCCAAACCAGAGGAAGGGGGGGTCATCAGCTGAAAAGAACATATTGATCTCAAAGTGACAAGCCCTACAGACAATCCATGATGTATCAGCTTATTCATGATGACGATGCAATTTTCATGTCCATTAATTATTCCTCCCTCCTCCTTATGAGAAGTAGCAAAGATGCCTGTAACATTCAAACATTAAAAGGATCGCAAAAACCAAAGAAAAAAAAGTGCTCCTACATGACAAGCCCTTTGGTGTATTCATGAGCTAAATCCTGCAACATTTTATTTTGATATTGAGGTTTAGGCTTGAACAAACTTTAATGCATGTTGGAATGGTTGCCATGGAGAACTACATCCTGCAGGCTATCATTCAGTTATCTTGTGCACAAGAGGATAAATTTTCTCCAGCTGTTGGTACATTTCGATGTTGAACTGAATGTTGTGATGTATTTGTTGTTGTTAGTTTTCCTTTTAAGCTCGTATCACATTTTTATTTTTAGAGAGAGAGAATATCACTGTGTTGTGTTTTAAACTGAGAGCATTCCTTCAGCCAGTCAAAGAAAATTCCCCGAATAGACAACAAATGGATGGATGAAGAAAAGGGTGGATTGGATGACAGGATGAGTGGAGAGATGAAGAGAAGGGTGGATGAATGCATGGATAGATGGTTTGATTGATTAATTGATTGATTGGTTGATTGATTGATTAATAGTTTACTGAAAAAAACAACAAAATGATGGCGTAAAGGCTATATTTTAATGCATTAAGTCACAAAAACATAATCATAAACAAATTGAAAAAGTAATGATGTAATATCAACAATTTAGAATATCATATATTAGGTATATTGAATCTTTATGTTTGAATGGTATACTTGTAGTACATGTCAATAATTTATGGCTGAATGTATGAATATCTGGATGGAGGGTCTTGTTAGTGACTATATGGACTGATCTACTGATAGATTTACAGATCATGGAAGAATGAATTGGCAGTTGAATTGATGAATGGATGACTGAATGAATAGAAAAATGATGGAAAGTTGGAAAGATGATTGACAGATGGGATTACATTGGTTAGATAAATAGACCGATGGATGGCTGCTGGATTAGCTAAAATGGATGGATGAATGAATAAATTGATGACTTCATGAATGGATAAATGGATTGGTAGATAGCTAGATGGACTGATAAATGAATGTATGGGTGGATTAATCTATTCACGGATAGAAAATAGATGGAAGTAAGGAAGGACAGGGTGGGGTTTCGATGGGCTTGATAAATGGATGGATGGATAAAGAGATGGATGGAGGGCTAGGTGAAGCAATGAATGAATGAATAAGTGGATTGATAGATAGATAGATGGAAAGGCTGGTTAGGTAGCAGGCTAGCTGTATAGACTGTTGTTTCCTTGTGCCTGTCATTTGAGACTAATTGTGTAAACTTGCTAACTAACAGAATGCCTTCTACAGGGTGGTTTGGATGAGGAGGTGGCTAAAATGGTTTTAGCAATTGCCTGGGACCTGGGGTGGGCTTCAAAGAGAACCCCAGCTGACTCACTGGAGTAAATGTCTGATGATGTATTCCAAAGTCTCCAATGTTTGCGTGTGATATCTCAAGCAGGGGGAAGGATTTCCCCTCTTTTCCTGGTCAATAGCCGCTACACCCGAACGATCCCGAACGATCCCTTTTCAACGGAGTGTAGGTAGTTTGATGTCGTTAAAATCTTACCCCTTTGTTCAATATGTAGCCCATTATGATTGTTTATTTCCCCTGCTGTGCAGGCCCTTTTCAGACAGAAAGAGCTGTTAAAATTGTTTGTTACGCCATCATTCCCACTGTCACGAAATGCAGCTCACCCAAAAGTTTTATGTTCCACCACTACATCCTGTTGATGACTCCACAATTCAAAGAAATCATTCTTCTTTCCAGAGTTAAAGGACAGTTCTGGACCAGAATCAATCTGATTTCAAAAGAAACAAACAATTTACAAACACAACAATGCAAACTTTATCAAAGAATAAGGAAGGTATGATATGTTAAAGATGAGGTTTTCTTGAAAAACATTTCTCAAACAATTGATATGAATATGCAAATGAGTGAGACCCTGATGATGTCGTCATCCTATCCTTTTCCATTGATCATGTTCACACCAAAAAAAAAAAAAAAAGGAAAAATTTCCATCTTTCTTTGCCATAAAAATGGAAACATTGTTATTCCTGGCTGTGTAACTTAAAAGTAATGATTATTTATAGATATTGGAATTTGAGGCTGGGGCATAATTGCATTTGAACAAAAAACTAGAAATTTCAAGATTTTGAGTACATTGAAATATATGGCTAGTTGTGTGGCAACGACATCAACTCTTTCATTTGTGTATTGATATTGACTGTTCAAGAACTTTATGCAAAGCTGAGGTTGGTTTTTGTTTGTTTGGTTTTTGGTTTTTTGTTTTTTGTTTGTTTGTTTGTTTGTTTGTTTGTTTTCCCCCAATGCAAATGCCCCAAATGTCATTGTTTCATGACATGTTCAATCTTACAACTTCTTTACCTTCATCTTCAGGTCAAAGTTTGATGAAACTTGAGCCATTCTTGTTTCTTTGATTTTACTCTTTGTTTATTAACCTTTTCTCTGCCGGAGACTTTGAATGGTGTGTACAATGCCATCAGGTTTCCTGTGTCAGTCAGTACTCAAAGCACACAAAGGCCTGAATTCACGAAGGTTGGTACAAATGAAACCATGGTTTAAACCATGGACAAAAACCATGGAGAGCCAAGTATCACACAGATATTTTGTTAAGAAATTGGTCATTTCGTTGACAAAGTGACCGTTTCATTAACGAAATGTTCATTTAGTTACAAAATGTTGTCACTTCGTTACAAAATAATCATTTCATCAACGAAATGACTGATTTCGTTAACGAAATCTTCCATGCGACACTTGGCGCTCCATGGTTTTTGTCTGGGGTTTAAACCATGGTTTCATTTGTACCACCTTCGTGAATTCAGGCCAGAGGATTAAAGCCAATCAGATTGCGATGCACAATTGCACTTTTTGCCTGTTAAATCAAGAAATGTATTATTTGGACATGGCATCTCTGTCACTCTTTTGGGAAACTGAGACAAAGTTCATGGCAAAGGAAAGGCTCATTATCAGATGATATTTCCTTTCATGTTGTCAAATTAAAGGGAATGGCTAGTAACTGATCAGTGGGAATCAGTTTGAATGCTGGGGAATGATTGTTCCAATCCTTGTGGGATTCATTTAAGAGTACATTATATATCTGTTGTTGTGTGAAAATTATTTGCTTCAGAATGGTCTCATGCTCAAGCAATGTGCAGGTTAATGTTTCCAGGTTAGCATGCCTGTACAGTGACGGGGCATTAAACTGCACATTACTTGAATATGAGACTGTTCTGAAGCAAATAATTTTCACACAGCAATCAGTTAATCAACTGATCAGTTACTGTACTAGCCATCCCCTTTAATCTACCATTTCTGGTTAACTCAGCAAGTCAGTGTTATCTCAAATTGAAGAAGGATATCGTTCTAAATTCTATTAGCAGAAAATTTGTGATAGTCATCCTGACAAGTGCAATCACTCCTGCAGTTAGACATTTCTAATTCATCTGGATATTTTGCAAGTATGTGAAAGTCGTTTTTAGGCCATCATCTTGAGATCATCATGAAGGCATGTCTGTCTTCTAATTTTTTTAGTAGTCTTAGAAACATTATCATAGAATATTGTAGATTGATGTTTGCTGATAGATATGTGAGCTTTTGATCTCCTGAAATCATGTGCTCTCTCTTTCTCTCTCTTCCTCCTCCCCCCCCCCCCCCCAGCCTCACACTTTAACACTTTTTCTTTGTCAGTGAACTGCCCCATATCCCCGGATTTCAACTGTTGCATAGAAAGCACTTAAGAATTTAAGATATATGATTATTTCATTAAGTTTGTTTAAGCATAAGGTGCAACCTTTCCTCCATAAATACATGCATCAAACTGGGAATCGCCGGTGGGTTTGATGGAGGAGGTGGCGGGGGAAAATAAATCTCGGCTCTTTGGCTTTGAGCCGTGAAGCGGCCGATCCTCCGAGGTCTTGTCTGTCGCTCATCACAAAGAGATTACTGAAGTCACTAACCGGCCCGACTTCACACCGCAGTCCTGAATCATTGACGTGTTTTCTCACTTCCAGAGGATGTTGTTTGCGGAGGATGATGCGGAGGACCTCATCGAGGAAGAGGATGACCTGGTGGAGGTTGAGATCAACGATGCCTGGTGCCCGGCGTGCCTGGGGACCCAGGATGGGGTGTCTTTACCCACCAAATTGGGCCTGATCTTCGTCTACACTCAGCTCGTCACCCGCACCATGGCTTTCTCAGGGGGGCGCACCCCATACCGCGCCCTTCTCCCGGCCCGACTGGACGAGGCGCTGACCGACGGGCCCCTGAGGACCATCGGCGTGCTACGCCTGGCGCAGATTGCCATCATGGCCCTTCTGTACCCCGCCGCCGTGTTTCACCGGGCAGAGCTCGATGACGAAGATGTTGGAGAACGGGACTGGTAGCATCACTTACACTTGACATCAAGGCTGTGCCGCTAACGAGGTGCACCCTGAATCATTCAAGGCGGCGAGAGCTCTTCGGAGATTCCTTTTCGTAGCAACGCAAAAATGAAGGGATCAATTATACATGAGACAGTAAGTGTCCCCTCCTCTTCATTTGCAAAAGGAATTTAGTGAGGTGGGGGGATTTTTTCTCATTGTTCGCACGCCAGAATGTTATTACAGGGTTCGTATATTCAATCATCGGAAGAGGGTAAAGGCAGGAGCGGAACACAGTGCTATTTAGCTAAATGTGGCATGTTGTGGAACCTGCGAATAGCATTTTAATGCTCTGGGCTGCGACGCCGGCGTTGGCTTTGATCTCGGCGCAGTGCCGAATTACTGAGTCGATAGGACAGGGGGTGTCGGCTGTTCATTACATAACAAACAGAGTTTGATAGTCTTGTCATACAGACTGGTTGGTTGTTGTTTTTCCTTACTACCTTTCTCAGGCTTTTGAAAAAAGATGAAAAGTAATCACCGAGATATGTCATATTAGATGATAATCAGTGTAGAATGATGAATGTGCAAGGAAAGATCAATGGACCTCGCTAGAATTGCAATGAGAAACATTTGGCATTTTCCCTTCATTTCCTCCTTGGAGTCAACATTCAGTGCATTTCTTGTGACTTTAAAGGTAACAGTCTCACATTTTCTATCTAATCTGTTCAAGGAAGACATTTATTCATCAGAAATATTTAAAAAGAGCATGAGACTATTAATTTCATCAGGAGTTACATATGAATTTCTCTTCAATGAAGTGGAGTATTTCTGAAATAATCTTTTGATTTTGTCAATCACCCAATGTCACTCATGATGAGACATATGTATATATATGTCAGCAGGCTGTGTAAGTGTATTGTATGTTGTAATATAATCATATGTCAGTTACATAAAGCTTTGCACAGCATGTGGCTATTTCTGTTAGTAATATACTGACAGTGGTTTGTAGAGAGTAATGTATGTTATCTTGTAAAATGTCAAATTGTGACCACATTGATATGATAAGATCACGAATGTTGCACTTGTGGGCACATGTATTGTTTTTAGGTGTGAACAATTTGTAAAAGATGTTTGTTCAAATGCACCTTTAAGGCATTGCATTGTGTGAGAAATGTTTTTGGAGCATTTTGGTGAATGGTAATCTACCTGTAAGTTGGGGGGAGGGGGGAGGGAGAGGTGGGGGGAGGGGGAGAGAAGGGGGACACCAAGTCAGATCAAGCCTGGAGAGATCACGAGTCCAAGTTATTCAGTGCTCTACTGCTACTGTGCCATCAGCAGAAACGTGCGGTAAACGCCAGCTTTTCCCCGCTCACACTCCCAGGGTGAAATTAATCATTCCAGTATCAAGGAGTTGTGGTTTGAATGCGAGAACACATCCAGAATTCACAGACCTTCCTTAATATGGGTTTCTATTTGTGTGTGTTTTGTTAGCATGTGTGTGTTTGTTTGTTTGTTTGTTTGTTTTCCTTTTTAAGACTAGGAGAATAATTGCTCGTTCTATATCTCAGCAGCTTACGAGAACCTCATTTAAACCATATTTATTACTCTTCGAGAGAGCCCGTTTGCGGAGCATATATTGGTACTGCTTGTTATGCATTCTGCATGTCACACCTGTTTCAAGCTGCATTTTCAAATCACGTGGCAACTGGTGAACCTTGTTCGGCAGATATTCCTTAATCCGTACACACTGCGCTTCAGCTTGTACCGTGATGAGCAATATTTGAGAAACTCATCCACAGCAACTTTAACATCTGTGTCAGTGCCTTCTGTGCTATGATCTGCTATGAGATGAGAGTGTCGTGTCAGTGTGTTGGATGTGGATTGCACGACTTCCTTTTTATTCTCATCATTAGACTTCTTTTGCTCGAGGGTGTGGTGTTTTGATCCACTGTTTTGATTCGATAACCAAACGATAACTTGACACAGTTTGTTCTCTTAAATGGTACTCATGGTGAATTTTTCTTGTGTATTGCATTTCATACATCTCATCATAATGTTACCTGTGCATTGTAAGCTGGTAGCACAGTATCATACTAAAGAATGCCTATTGATGACAAATAAATGACAACTATTTTGAATTTTCCTTTTATTTTTGACTTATTAAATTATGATATTTTGGATTTGACTATTGATTCTATTTTGTAGACACGTCTGTCATACTGATATGTATAAAATCGATTTTAAGTCTCGAATTTTACCCTGAGGCCTCAATCCATGTCAAGCTGCTGCTTATGATCGCGGTCTCCTGCTTTTCTGATTAATATAACCAAAAATGTTTAATTCTAAAAATCAATTTATTCAAATCCCCCTCTGTTGTATTTTTGATCTGAAATTCGTTTATTGGAACGACATGATATACTCTGAATGAATAATCTATTATTATTTACATAATCTACAACTGTTGATTCAAGGATTCGCCTCTAAACATTTTTTTGTGAATGATATGCTACATGTCTTATACATCGAATACACTCATGTTCATAGTGTGTGTGTATATTATGTACTTTGAATTAATTTGTAAGACAGTATGCTTGCTTGTGTGTCGTGTAATATTAATTTCTAAATATGTGTTTTCTTTTGTTATGTGTGATTTGTAAAAAGGCAGAAATCAAATCAAATCAAATCAAAAATCAAAGTATGGAAAGCCATTAGTCCTGGTATTACAATTCTACAGTCCTTGCCACCTTGATTAAAACTTTACAATGATGAAATAAAACAAAATATGTTCACTTGTCATTATTCAGCATTTGTGTGACTGCCTAAACTTAAAGGCCCGAATTCACGAAGGTTGTACAAATGAAACCATGGTTTAAACCATGTACAAAAACCATGGAACGCCAAGTGTCGCACAGAATATTTCATTACGAAATTGGTCATCTCGTCGACAAAAAGACCATTTCGTTAACGAAATCATTCTTACTTGAACGAAATGTTCATTCAGTTACAAAATGTTGTCATTTCGTAACAAACAATCATTTCATGGACGAAATGATTGATTTCGTAACGAAATATTCCATGCGACACTTGGCGCTCCATGGTTTTTATCCATGGTTTAAACCATGGTTTCATTTGTACCACCTTTGTGAATTCGGGCCTATATGTTTACTGACATTACATCAAATTACTATTCTGATCGACAACTTGCCCTACATAATACATGAATTTAATCAATTTGAAAAATTACAATCCTGTCAGTACTAATACAATAATTGTGTTTTATTACATATAGGTTGTTATTTATCATGAGTGAATCACCTTACTTTGTTTCTTTGCCAAAAGACATAGCAGTATCTTGTTTTAGATCTATGCAATAATTAAGCAATTAAACATAGATACTATAAACTAAACTGTCTCCTTTGTATCAAGGCATGCATAGAACTTTTGTTTTGTTCATATGCACGGGTTAACTAGCTGAATATAAACACTTACTGAAAAAGCTGGCAAATCAAACAGGAAATATTTTAGTACATTGTGAAATAGAACAGTAAATATCATAAGCATGTGGGAATACTCTCTCTAAAACACTTAGGGGACATAGCAAGAAAGTTGTAATCAATTACAAATCCCCAAATCTTTGATTGCAAATTTATATTCAAATCAATCGCAAGTTATGATCAATTCTGATGCAAGGAAGATGCAATCAATTCCAAATCCCCCAGAATCAATTGCAAGTCTCACAATTGATTGCAAATCAATTGCAACTTAGCGATTGATTTAGGGGTCCATGCAAATTTGCAATTTATTTGCAATTGATTAGCAATTGACCTAAAAGATGGTTGCCAGTGAAGATGTTAGGAGGAATGTGACATGGAAATTTACCAGTTTACTAATTTTTCAAAAAAAAAAACAGAGAATACTCAGCACAAATGATCAATGTATATATGCTTAATTTTGCTCGACAACTTTTTGTGAGAGAGAAATGTATTTCCACAGCAACATTTATACAAATCATACAAACTTTTGTGAATTGAAATACCTTCTGCATATACCGTATGGAACATCAATGGATGCTGCTATTGCCAGATTTGTAATCGATTTAAAAAAAAAAAAAAGAATCACCAAGCAACCGTGATTGCATATGCTCTGAGATTGCAATACTATTGACCCATTTGTACCTTTTTAACTAATGTTTAACATTTTCCTCGTTACCCAACTGGAATCATGTTACCAGAGTGTAATTTCACACATTTCTTATGCATATGTGTCCGTTTTAGAGCAAAAATCTTCAATTTTAGCAGGCACACCGACACTACAAGAAGTTCTTCCTTTAAAGCATAAAGCGTCTTTAAGTGGCTTGAAGATGAAATGGTATGATGCATTGAGTAAATGTACAATGATCGCCGAGAATAGATCACTGCAATATGTTTACCACATGGCCTGTAATTCTAACCTGAAGACACTTCAATCATTAACACTTCATTTTCAAACAAGACACTGGCCTATAAATATGAGAATTTCTCTCTGCAAAGATGATGGGTTGTTCCTCGAATGAAATCTGACAGGTCGTCAAGTTGAGTATTCTGGAGCCGAAGATATCAAGTAATAGTAATTCTCTGTTAAATTCATTTAAGTGAAAGATTACCCAGAACACTTTCCCCTAGAGACCGCAGAGAGGACAATGCTGCATTTTAAATTTCACTTGGGGTTGATCTGAAGAAGCAAAAGAGAAGTGATAATGAGGAAATGACGATGATGATATTGACAATGATAATGATAATGATGATACTACCACTACTACTACTACTACTGCTACTTCTAATGATAGTAGTAATGATAATAATAATGATAATAATAATAATAATAATAATAATAATAATCATGATAATCATGGTAATAATGATAATAATAATAATAACTAGAGAAGCACTCTGAGAGCACAGACCTCTGCCAAGCAGCTACTTTCCAATGATGATCTTGTTCTTCCATAGAGATCACTGATTTCCATCCCATACGTATGCATGCTGAAAGTCGCCCTATTTCCCAATATAGAAGCCTTTTGTTATATCATCAACTTCCAGCTGCCCGGCACGCCTCACCCTAGCAGAACCTTCGCAGAACACCCTCGCATATGAAAACCTTTTAAAAAAATGTGCAGCTTGAACTCCCAAGTTCATTGACCCTACCTGCAAAAATATCGAAAATCCTTGATAAAGTCCATCTTGCTAAATCTTGGTAGACGGTTATGATGGATGATACGTGCATTAATGTCATTAAGTCAGAGTTAATGGCTCTTGGTTACAGATTTTAAACTTTCACAAACTGCAATTCTACCTTTAAGGTGTGGTGTAGGCAACTCACCGATGTGGATCATCATGTCCCACAGCGGGATTGGTCTTGCGGCAAATGAAAGGGGAAAAAAAAAAACTGACGGAAGGGAAAAGGAGGCTCTGGTGGTCATATTCATGCATTCATCTTCCATAATTGTGGTTTCCATGGTAATGTGATGGAGATTTATTATCTTGCATTGCATCCAAAAACAGAGAGCTCAACTTCCCACATCAAGGTTGGGGTATTTCTTGCAGAAAGAGAGATTGCATAGATACCAACCAAAATGACTCTCAAAAAATCATGCATTTTTGTAAGGGGAAAGATGTTTAAAGGCAAGATGTGAACTGCTGTATGAAATCTTGCAGCAGCATTAATTACTATCCATTATGATGTACATATTCAGTGTTTAATACAAATGGGGTAAATATCCTATAGAACAGGGGAAGGTCACTTGAGATTTGCAAGCAACACCAGACACTAATGCGTATAGAGTATATCGTTTCCTGCTGTTGTTGACACATATGCTGTTTAAATGTCTTGTAACATCTATATGCTGGAGCAGATGTATTTAATAGGCAGAGATGTTGGTATATGTGGTTCTTGGTGAGGGTGAATACTTTTAACAGAGAATGAAATGTGGTATAGAAAGCTGTATAATGAGTGAAGATGGTGCACATAAACCAGAGTGCTGCATACCTGTGGTCCCACTTCCCAAGGTGCAACCAAAGTTTACTCTCACCCATGCAGGCAACCATCACTTGATTTTTGACTCACTGTGTACAAAAGAAAATAAAAAAACTAAATGATATCATTGAGATCGAGATTAAAACAAAATGGCATGAAATTCATGAGTTGAATTTGTATGAGATGTACTATATTTGTTGTATTGTTCAGGCTAGTAACTGCTATATTAATATGAGCCACCATCTTATGCTATCCACTTACCCATTTTCTCATGTGGCAAAAAAAGACAATGGTTGCAGCCCCTTTATTACTATAAATGGGTCATCATTTTGCAGTGATGCTAGTGTTCAGTGTGAAAGCTGTCTGGAGACTGCATTTGGAGACTGTAAATTCATGATACATTTACCCCAAGAAGACAAAATGAAGATATGTAGCCTACTCAATCATTAAACTTCTGATACATGTATCAGTTGTGTGATTCGGTTATTGACTCACCATATACTTAGCTTGGTCAGTTGATTTTTTGGTCGGCATTTGTTTCACTTCTTCGGGGTATAGGCTCCGACTGCCAACCAAAAATTTAATGAACATGCATCCAAATGAGGCATGATATTCGTTTGTGGCTTGCGATGAACTGGGCTGGGAAATTTATTGACGAGAGATCTCGTCACAGCTGGGAAGTGGGTGAAGAAGAGAATGAATAACCCATGAACGCAGCTGGACTGTCCCCCATTTGTCTCACACTCAAGCAGTTTGGCTTGCAAATTCAATGGTTTCTTTAGATTTACATCATCATTTAGATCGCACTAATGTGTTACAGGAACGAGCTGTGCCTTCTGATATTTGCTAATTCACACCACGGGCAAAGCGTATATTGCGGAGGCAGGAGCTCAATTCAGTAGATGTCGAAACAGTTTGAGCGTAATTTTCAAACAAGGAGGTTTGAGAGCTGGAGTCCGGACTAGCTATAATTGCTCAAACAGCTGCCCAGTTTTCTTGAGGTGCACAAAATAAATTCCACGGGTGCATTTGTGCTTTTGAAGATTGGGGTTTGATGCTGCCATATTTCTGAGTAATCTAAAGATTCATTTTGAACTTTAACCCGTTGATTATGAGTCCCGAGTATACTCGGGCAGGGGTCTATGGAAAATGCATGTTGGAGCAAAGTCAGACCATCGTCAATGGGTTAAGATAATGTTGGCTATATTTGGCTTGTTTATCCATTAAATAAAATGAAATGTCACCTAATGATGAAACAGATAAGACAAAAGTCAATCCAGCAATATGTGCAAAGTGTCGATCAGAGCTGTATGTTGGGAAAGTATTGGAAACTGTACCCTCCTTGAAAGCTGATTATACCCCCGCCAAACGAAGTTTGAAGGGGGTATATAGGAATCAGCGGACGGTCGGGCGGTCGGTCGGGTGGTCGGTCCGTTGCAAATCTTGCGTCGCGAACTACTTCCTCAGTTTTCAACCGATTCCCATAAAACTTGGCACAGATGTGTGCCTTGGGTTGTAGATGTGCAAGACGTATTTTTTGACAGTACCCAAAAGTACGTTGCCATGGTAACGGCATATTATGGGCAAAAATGGGTACAAATCTTGCGTCGCGAACTCCTCCCACAGTTTTTGATCAATTTTTATGAAATTAGGTACAGATGTTCATCTGAATATGTTAATGTGCAAGACACATATTTCCGCAGTGGCAAAAAGTGCGTTGCCATGGTAATGGCATGTTATTGGTAAAATATAGGGCAAAATGCTTCATGGCAAAACTGCTTCATCAGTGTTCTTCCAATTCTCATGGAATTCATATTAAATGTTTGTCTTAGGATATAGGTCAACATGACACATTTCTTGACAGTGACAAAAAGTATGTTGCCATGGTAACAGCTCACATATTATGAGCCAAAATGATGGAAAATTTTGTGTTGCAAACTACTTCCTCAGTTTTTGCCCAATTTCCATGAAACTTGGTACAGATGTGTGCCTTTGGTTGTAGATGTGCAAGACGCATTTTTCGACAGTACCCGAAAGTACGTTGCCATGGTAACGGCATATTAATGGCAGAAGATCAAGGAAAGATCTTGCGGATTTAACTACTTCCTCAGTTTTTTGACCAAAGCTTATGAAATGTTGTTTTGACCAAAGCTTATGAAATGTTGTTTGGCGGGGGTATAACCAGTCGCTGTAGCGACATTTCTAGTTTTATTTCTTTTCCATTTGCTTTTGAATATTAAAACAAAATAGTTTGGTGCAATCTTCAAGTGTAGTTCTTTTTATAAATTGATATGTCAGATTAGTGTCTAGACATGTCCAGTTGAGTAATTTTGATTTTTTTTTTTAAAAAATCAATCTTTGCACAATATCTATTCACACATCCTCGCATCCTTGCCATTATGTACGGTTCATCTTCCATACGAAGAGAAGGTGAGAAGTAATGACAATTGTAAAGACGTATCTCCCTTAGAGTGTGGCTGGTCATTACGCAATGAGACATGAATCAATTGTCTTCCTGTCTTGGTAGCGGATCCAGTTTGACACACAACATCAAATATTTTTGAGTGGTGGCATCAAACATGGGATCAAAAGGAAATAAGACTATTGGGACTCTGCCTCTTTAACTTTCTTAGTTCAATGTCCATGTTTCATTTACTGTAAAGTAGGCCTATGTCACCAAAAAAAATTACAGTCAGAATTTGGCATTGATAACTTCCAATATGATTAAACTGTATAAATGCTACTTTAGGGTCTTAAAATGTAACATCTTGGCAATATTTTGCAGAAAACTCCATTCAATTTTGTTAAGTGGTCACAGAGAAATGTGGATCATTGTAAAGCATGTCATGGGTCTGATTCTTCCACGTTTAGCACTTGGATGCTCTTGGAACTGCATATTAGTGTGTGAACACAATAGACAGAACTTGGAGGGAAGAGATTCCTGACATGCTCTACAAAGATCCTCATTTCTCTTTGATCACCGAAGCAAATCGGATGGGGATTTCTGTAAGATGTGGGAAATAAGTTATAGTTTCACACCCTGAAATCCTATTTGGATTAATTCGCTATTTTTAAAGTTATCATTGCAGAGGGTCCCATTGTAATTTTTTTTTTAGACATACGGTATAGGCTATACACATTTCAGTGAAGTAAAGTCTTTTGTTCAAATCGGAAGCACTGTTATGATATGCCTTTCAACCGGTCCCAAAGCAACTTCAGTTTAGAGAAGGTAGTGGACATTAGAAAAATATGCGTCACAGTTGAGCTAGATCTTTCAATTGTTTTTTAGTTTTGGGGAAAGGATACTTTACACAGATATAATATGATTTATGGCACCTGCTCAATAGGGCACCCATGCACTGAAAGTGAGAGTGTCCTAAGTGATCTGTTTAAATGTCACAAAAATGGCCGTAAGAACATCCGGTGACACTTAGTGCAGCATAAAATCAGTCTAACCCGGCTACAGCGAGCCTATACCGACGGACCTCTCCATTATGGTTCTCTGCGACGATTTGCGAAGAGAGGGCTTCTACATTAAGGGACTTTGTTTTTGACAGTTTGCGGTTGACAAGTATGCATGAGTTATTCAGTGGCATTTCCAATGTAAGAGCAATGTTACATACAGGTTTCCTTACAAAATGTATGAAAAACCCTGGGCAAATAGGCTTGCTTGCAGAGCCAAATTCAATAGCAAGTAAAATGCATACATGCCTTGCAGCAGTTCCTACCAAACTGGTGCATTGTGTGATGTCACATGTTATCGTTGTGAAAACATTATTACAGGGGCCAGCGTAGAGATAGAATGTTTGTTTGCTTGAGAAGAGATGATGTCTATTGCTGGTAGTAATTTGCTCCTTTTGGGGGATGATGCAGAATATACATGTACATTGAAATGCAGATGTTGCACCATGTTATTGAAAATAGTTTGTTCCTGGATTCAGAATAATGTTGTGTGGAACAGTGTCATATAATGAGCAGACACACACATGAATGCATATATGTGGGACCTTCTAGTGTGAGAAAAATCTGGAAATGAGTAAGTTGATATTCTGAATTGATGATTTAGATGGCTGTCCCAATAGATTACAACTTTCTGTGATCATAGTTATTAGTGAAATGTCTTCCTTTGCAGAAATTGCACATATGAGAAGAAAAGTCAAATTACTAGAAATTCACGTACTCCATTTGCATTGAAATCTGTTCATCTCAATGTTGCCAATTTGATAAGTTGATAAAAGAGGTGCTTTAGCAAATATAATTTGTCTTGATCATTTTATGAAGTATTCAATCTCTCCAGTGTTTGAGGATTAGTATACTAAATAAATATCTTGTGCCCCCCCCCCCAAAAAAAGAAGAAAATTAAAAGTGAAATTTTATGTTTGCCTATACAGTATTTCAGTTTTTCTAGATAGATTCCAAGGAGTTGTGAGCCACAGACACATGATCAAAATATTGTACATGTATAAAGTATTTGGTGTGGTAATGTAGTTCCCAAGGCACACCACATTAGACAGATCAATTACAGGCTGTTGCCATTACTTTCCCTGACATTTTGTCCGAGTTCATGCGCATCATCAGCAGCTTATAGCTGTTTCTTGCTCTCTCTGATCTGCTGCGTTCATTCAACGCAGCTCCCGTCTCTGCGGAAAATTTCTTCAAAAAAAACATGTTCCGATGACATGAATGGGAGATGAGTCATCAAACATGGCACCCCGGAGGGCCTCGACGAGTTCTTGATTACGTGACAGTGTTGTCATTAATTCACTTGGTATAATCCCTAATTTGCTTTGATTGCTTGCTGCACCAAAACACCAGAAGATGAGTTAGGCCTTGGTTCATCCTGGGTGAATGTGGGTCATTCAGGAACCCTGTCAAACCGTAATGGCAGGGGAAAAAGAAAACAACAAGGGTAGCAGTTATATAGGAAGTCATTTATGGCAAAAAGTACTAACTGCCTACTGCAGGATTGAATGTTCTTGTATGGTTTTGATGACAATATTCTTGAAGGATAAATCAACTCAAATATACGAGTTGATTAAGTGAATACAGCGATGTTGGTAGAACACATCTTTGAAAGTTTGAGGAAAATTGGGACAATCCATTTAAAAGTTATGAATTTCAGTGCTAAAAGTTATGAAGTTGTAAAGTTTCAGTGCCACCATCGCTGGATGAGAAGACTACCATGGTTTGTGCCATCACTGCAGGGCAGTGATATAAAGAAAATATAAACTGAATTCAACATATTTTCATATTTCTTGCAAAATGAAAGAGCATTTGGCTTCCCTATTTTAGAAAGCAGGGAAAGCAATATTACCCCGGCCTTGAATGTGTCAGTAACAGCCCAGGGAATGTGTACATGTACTTTTCATTAAAAAATGCCATTTTGTGGAATTCTTTTTACATTCTATGATACCATCCTCCCGATGAACATAATTATACATATGCAGCAATTTGCCCAAAAGCTTTCATTTATGAAAGTTATTACTTTCCAATCTTATGTTTGTATTCTGTTGTAAGCATATTTAGTACATTCTTGTCGACAAAATATTTTTGGAAATATGATTAATATAAGATATTCCCTTATTTGTGTGTACCATTGAATACATGGAAGTTTGTACAATGACATCTCAATAATTAAACTTTGTCAGTTCTTCTGACAATTAGAGTTGTTTAACTGTAACTAGAACTTGACCTAAGATGTCATTATTTTGTTCTCATTTGTTGGTGATTGTGAGTGTGATTTATTCACATTTGTTATGGTGTTTTCACTTCTTCTTTTTTGTTGGAGTTGGAGAAAAAAATAAGTGGTAGAGCTAATAAGAGCTGAAAAAATAGATTAATCCAATTATGGTGTGCATAAACCCTGAAAATGATATTCTGTTTCTGTGGTTGGCAGATTACACACCATATTTTTGGGTGATGCATTGAAGTGTAATGTGGACACAGTGAAGTCAATGAGCTGAAACTTAGAATGGGGTCAGCAAAATATGTGGATGAATGGAATGAATGAATGAATAAATGGAGTGTCCGGGGGCGTGTCCTTGTGCTAATGGCTACTCCCACATAATTATGTCAATATCTACTTCCTGTTTGATTGTGAGCGATGATCATTGCGCTGTTTTTTATGAGACTGAGCAATTTGTTGGTGTTTAAAGGGCCTGTTTATCTTTGGGAACAGTGATTTAAATTTTTTTCAAGATATGACATTTAATGCATATATGTAGGTCTGTTGTATCACAAGACATCCTATCATATAAGATTTTCGTGATAAAGCCTAAAATATAAGGAGATATCTGGATTTTTCTCAATGAACTCTAACTGTAGATGGTTTATTCTGGAAACATTTTAATTTTTACTATTGTTCACATTTTGTATATTCAACAATACTTTAACATCAATTTTACTAATTCAGATTTTTTACAGTGGTTTTTTCTATCCCTAACTCATATTTTAGAACTATCTTAAAGCACTAATGCTGTGTTTTTGTTTCATCTGCAAATGGTAGATTATGCCTTTAACTGTGACTCTTGAACCACTTTTATTAATTGTTTTGTGATTTTGTTGTTGTCAAGCCATCCACATTCATTCAACAAGAATTCCTTTTTAATCCAGCTGTGATTTGACTGCTTAAAAACACACTGATATTGCACATGATCAATGCTGCGCACTGGCACTGGTCCGACGACAGTCCAAGACCAGTAAAAAATCACTGTCGGACCAGTAACTATTTTAGGAATGGACCAGTAAAAAATGGTAAATCTGGTTACTTACTGGTCTGACAGACAGGTCAGACCAGTAGAAAAAATGGGTTAGTGTGCAAGCAGCCCTGACATAATGCAATATGACACCATGTACCTCCTTAAACCATGGATGCTGCTACAACGTTATTATTATCAAAATCATGACGATATTATTATGAAGAGGCTGCTGTCGTTTGCTTCAGAACATGATATTTCAAACGAAGTCCTCAATTTCTTAATTTTTTGTCTTCAATTACATGTTTTCAGTTTCCTCTTCAAAGATTTTCCCTGTTCATAAATCAACTCTTTATATAACATCTGTCTGTCTGTCTTTGTTCATAAAGTATATGTAAGTACATAATGTAGGTAATGTGTGTGTATTATGTGTATAAATATATATGAATATGTTTTGGCATATATGATATGTCTTGACTTTGACTGTTTCACCAGAAATATGAGAATTACGAGAAATAGTTGAGAGAAGAAACAGCACACGTTGACGCAGTCACTTGGGTTTTTGTCAAGCTCATATATAGTATCGCAATGCGCCTGCGCAGCAGCAATACATCACAGTATATGTGTACATATGCATGTATTTATTTATCTATCCATGTATTCATCTATTCATTTGTTCATTCATTCATTCATTCATTCATTCATTCATTCATTCATTCATTCATTCATTCATTCATTCATTCATTCATTCATTCATATATTCATATGTTTATTTATACAGAGAGTGACATATCATACTACAGTGAATGCATGAGAATGGCATATATTATGGAAGGACCCAATTCTGTGGCAAAAAATTGCAAACCCCCGCAAGATCTACACCAAGAGCAGAAGGTGTTGCCCAAATGATTCTATCAAAAAATGAATAAATAAATAAATCATTGACATGGGAATGACCCCCACCCCACTGTGGTACCTTAGGAGTTAAATGAGAGATGGGGGTGGGGGAGAGAAGATGTGAGAAAGACATAGAAAATATGATAAAATGCACTTTGAGATACCAGTATTCACAAATCTACTTATTGCCGGATTTTTTGTAGACAATCTCTCTCTCCGAAGCAGGCTAATGCTTCTGAGTTGCTTATCTGTAGGAAATAGAGCCGAGAAGTAGGTTAAACCTTTCAAGCGCAGGAAGAAAAAAAAATGCTTGACTTATTTCGTTTCAAGTCGGTGAAAAAGAAGGGGCCAGGAGGGCGGGGTCTTGATGGGTCACATGACCTGAAGGCGACGGGGGGAGTTTGCCGAAAATTTCTTTTGAGATTATCGATCTCTTAAACTATGAATTGAATGGCATTAAGGAATATTACATCTGAGAAGCCCCTCACTCATCCCATGTGTTTCGGAAAATAGCTCACACTGCCAAATTCTGTTTCCATTGTGTTTCTGTACAAACTTTACATACATGTATTTCAACCTTTTGACACATTTTTGACACATTAAACACATCCCTACGTCGACTTCTATTTTTCCTTCTCTAATTTGAACAGAATATTACATACCATCAAATGTTTGAGCCATCATTATCTGAAAGTGCATTGCTTGTATTGATGAGATAGCAATTTTTATCCACAGGGTATGAAAGGCTGCTTCTAGTATACTCTCTAAAAAAAAAAATCGAGTGAAAATGTTCACTCTTGGCCGGGCTATTTAGGTAGATGATAGAGCCGAGGGGGCCTCCTAGCCCCCCCCCCCCCCCCCCCCCCCAGATCTCGGCCGTCGTGCGATCACGACAAAAATCATGACACACGTTGCCTAATCTATAAAACTGTGGAGATGATCTCTAAAAAAATAGTCATTTATGCTAACTCATGCTAAGTTTGCATAATGTATGTGCGAAATCAAACCTTTTGCTATGAATAACTAAATAAAACTCAAAAAGGCATATTTTTGTTGTACATATTCTTTCTAGTGTTCTTAGCAAGTGTAAGTGAAAAAAAAGGTTGTGCCATCAAAAAGAATTTCTCAAGTATTTTGTAAAATTTCTTATCTATATCTTTTTTTTTCGACTTTTGGAAGTTTTTTGACGAAATTTGTCGGCGACACTGTTCTGAGTATGAAAATATGTTAGAAATTGATTTTGATCCAGAGAAAGCAAAAATAATCACGCTTTAATGAAATTTGACTGAAAGCACAATTTGTATTTTAATCGTACATAAATTCACGGGGTTTTTTAGCAATTTTTGGTGCATATACATATTCACGAGTAACATTACAACCGCGCGCTCGGGCGTCGCAAATTTGGTGTCAAAAGATGCCGGAGACTCGAAAGAAAAGAAGTCGTGAAACATCGCGATGATAGTTTTGATTTTGTTTTTTGTGTTGTTTTGTTTTCTCGATGACGAGGTACTGTACGCGGAATGTCGAGGAGGGGGCCTCCCAGCCCCCCCTCCCCCCCCCCCCCCCAGCCTATTTAGGGTTAAACAATATAAGCAAATAGGCTTTATGATTAATTCGTAGAGGTGAAAGCAATTTGTTTTATTCTAAATGCTGAGTAAAACGGGACTCTGAAAGTCGACAAGCATTGTAGGGGACAGAGAGTCAGGATTTCTTTCTGGATGTTATGAGAGATAAAGTGAAGACAGAAAGAAGGTAGAAATTTCTCGAAAAGACTGTTGCGACCTTCAAAAGCGCTCTCTTTCCCCTACTAGACCGACTTTCTACTGCGCTTTTTTTAGGTGGCCAGAATAGGACACGGAGTGGGTGAGTGTTTGGCGGCCGAGTTTTAATGCGAGTACCCGTCATACTTTCTCCGTATCTCTGTGAGCTCAAATCGACAGTCGCCCGACTGACGCCACCCGGCTTGATCTGCGTGTGTTACCGAACATACGCGCTAAGCCAAACATGCGTGCTCATCCCAGACATGCGCGCTCTCTGTGCCCTCCCCGAGTAATCATGTCTGCCTCTAGTTTTCTTCTTTATAGTTTATTTTTGCTGATATTTTTGTCCTCTCCCTATTTCTTTTCGTTATTCTCTGTGACAAATTGACATTTCGCGATTAGTCTGATTAGTGACGTGCTTTCACGACCCCCTCCCTTCCCCCAAAACTTTCTCCCTCTATTTTCTTGCTTTCTTTGTGTTTCAGGACAGATATTACCAACCCCACCCCCATACTGTGTCTCCAGCAGTATCGATGGCTCCAAATATTGGAGAGAGATTGGTCTGTCTGTTACACGGACGAGGTCTCTTGTATAGTATTAAGGAGCGTCGATTAATTGATGGGAGGGGGGGGGGACACGATTTAACGAGTCGAGTTGCAAACTTAACTAAAGTGTACTATGCGAAAAAGACGCACGAGGCGTTTTCGGAAGGCGAACGTCAGTCAGTGTTTCATCTAGCAGTAAGAGTGGTGGGATGAAAATAGCGATGATAAAAATGGTGAAAATAACGTCAGATATAGCGAGAATAGCCAAATGATTGACAGTGGTCATAATAATAGTAAAAGTTAATAACAATAATACGTTTCCATTGATAGAAAGGAGAAGAACTAAACGATGATGATAGTGATAATGACATGATGATGACAATAACAAATCATCAATGGTGTTCATATTGATTTTATTTCAGTGTAACCAGTCTCGTCAGTGTTACCAATTATTGTTTGGAGGGCCCAGCCTTTATCGGTACCCCATCATTCCAGATTATATTTCATACACCCAGATGAAGAAGGGCATAACGGAGAAACGTCTTGTCAATGGAAGTACGCACCAAGCAGGACTCGAACCCAGAATCTAAGGGTCCAAAGCCACGCCCAGAGCCTCATCCAACATACCAAAGTTTGCTCCGTGGTACCGACTTGGCTCCCTGAGAAACTATATCACAGTCCAGGTCTTCCACCAGCTCATGGGTGTGGTCCCCTTCGGGTTCCCACCCCCCCCCCCCCCCCTCCATCCGCATCCGTTCCAAAGGTGATATAACATGCAATGATGAAGGGAAGTCCCTTCTGATTATCTGAGTACAAAATTACGACTTTTAAAGTGGTGATGCACTCATCGCTGCATGAAAAGACTGCAACTCTTTGCGATGTCCTGTATGGAAAACGATAAAATATAGACAAATAAGGAAAATTCAACATATTTTCACTTCTATAGCATAATGAAAGAACACTTGACTTAACCTCTTTCAGAAAGTAGAGGGAATAATATTACACTGTACCCTTAATACATGTCAGTAACAAGTTGAGGGAATGTGTACTTTCATCAAAAATGAATGCTGAATTCTCTTTATACATTCTCTACAACGTTTTTCATACGTGACGTCACGAACTGTTGTCTTCTCATCCAGCAATGGCTGCACCGAAATTTTGAAAATGCATAACTTTTGAACGCATTGTGCGATTTTCGTCAAACTTTCACTGATGTGTTCTACTAATATTGCTGCATTCATTCAACGCACATGTATGTCTGGGCCCCCATTCCCTCTTTGAACACATTGCATTTTTAGCTCACCTGAGCCAAAGGCTCAAGTGAGCTATTGCGATCGCCCTTCGTCCGGCGTCCGTCGTGCGTCGTGCGTCGTCCGTCGTCCGTCGTCCGTCGTCCGTCGTGCGTCGTGCGTAAACTTTTTACATTTTCATCTTCTTCTTGAAAACCCAAGACCGATTTTCATCAACTTGGCAGGTAGCATCCCTAGGGGGTTAGGAACTCAATTGTTAAAATGGGCACCATGCCCCACCCAGGGGGCCCCCAGGGGGGCCCAAACCCCTCAAAATTAAGGAATCTGTAAAAATCTTCTTCTCTAGAACCAGAAGTGATAGAGCTAAGTTAATAATATGGGTTAGTACATTGATGACTGTAGTTTCAAGTTTGTTCGTGGCAGAATCAGGGGTGCCCCCCTTGGGACCCAGGGGAGGGGGGTGGGGAAGGGTTCTAATGGGGCCTAAATTGTACATTTTCATCTTCTTCTTGAGAACTCCATGACCCATTTTCACCAAACTTGGCAGGTAGCATCCCTAGAGGGTTAGGAACTCCATTTGTTAAAATGGGCACCATGACCCACCCAGGGGGCCCCCCAGGGGGCCTAAACCCCCCAAAATTAAGGAATCCGCAAAAATCTTCTTCTCTAGAACCAGAAGTGATAGAGCTAGGTTAATACTATGAGTTAGCACATTGATGACTGTAGTTTCAAGTTTGTTCATGGCAGAATCAGGGGTGCCCCCCTTTGGACCCAGGGGGGGGGTGGGGTGAGG